>NC_133824.1:28190916-28493946 GCF_047830755.1 Zonotrichia albicollis | reverse complement strand
TCTGCCCGTTTCTGAAGAATCCCCACATCCTGCTTTGCTAGGCCTACACAAAACGCCTGAGAGAAGACCAGAAATCCTACTACCATATTTTTAGTTTTGAAGTTGGAAGAAAGCTTCTGGAGAGAAAATACCAAACCCATCCATTTCCCTAGCTGTTGCTTCTCTAAACTGCTCAGCTGGTACTGCTCCTGCTGACAAATCCAGGCACTGTCTCCACTAACACATCTTAATACCCAGCAAATTGGCCAAAATCATGACAGCTGATGCAGTGTTACACCTCAGTAGTGTAAAAGGGGGCAACTAGAGGCAACAGAACCTACTACCATCCAAAGAGACACTCCATGTGTGTAGAGACTGGAGTTTGCAGCTCCTGCAATTAAACTTGTTTCTGTACACTATGCAGGTAGTCCAGTTCTAGGCAAAAAAGAAGAGGCACTTCTCTCTCTTCAGTTCAAAGACAATTCAAGCAGAAAGCCTCCAGCCCTAAGAAACCCAGGCTATTGATTCGATTCCCCGAGTCTATATACTGACACCTGACAGTTTGGTCTTAGCTTTTATGAAATACAGTCTTTTGCGGCCAACATAATAAAAACATTATGGTGTAGCAAGAGTTAAGGTTGTCACCCTGAAGTTGCATCCTATTTATATTTTACATACTGAAAAAAACCTGAGTCTTTTACTCAAATCCAATTTTCAGAATTTCTGTTTAAGGCAGTTGAGAGTACAGTATTCCTTGTTTGTTTTGTCTAAACTTTCAGACTTTTTGGCATCAGATCAGAATCTGCAAATCCGAGGTCCCTAAGGTGGCTATTAATACATTATTAGGGCTGAGTTAATGACTCAGCATTCATCTGCTGTGTACATTTCTCTAAACAAAGACACTGAGATTAAATGCTGCTGGTACAAGCATTTAATCTTTAAATTAAAAGCTGCTGGTACAATGCTGGTGCAGCATTTAATACTATAGTTTTCTAGATAAAATACTCCGTAGATTATGGGTCGGTATGCATTGCTAGATCTGAAATTAGATTAATCCCTTTAGTGTAAAAATAAAGGAAGGATGAAAATCTCATCACCTACTTTTTTCCTTCTAAACTTGTAAGCAGCATTTTTACAGTACCCTTATCTTCCTCTCCCTAAAATACATAGAAAATATTATAACCTTGAGTGTGTCAGTTGATTTTTAGAAATATAGACTGCATCTTTGACTAGAGTTACTTTCAGGAAAGCCTGGCTCACTGCTTATTATTTTTACTTTATAGATGTTCCTACCCCATAGCACCTTTGTGACTACACAAAGAAGTTTATTTCACAAACTCATAAATCCATCCATAGACAGACACATCAGGGCTATCTTTTGCTTAGTTTCTGCTGTGGGATTTCTGCCTTTTCTGTCTAATTTAAACTGTTTCCTAAATATTCATGTTTCTCTTTGACATGGCTTTACCTCATTTGCTGTATGCCACATCTTTATACACTGGTAAGGTTTTTCACCTTGCCTTTCTTGGATAATTCAGCAGCAGATATTCAAGATCCTAACAAATTTTTGCAATTCCACTGTAAGCAATTAAGGATACCTAAGTGTTCAGCAGTCTCCAAAGCACAATTCTGACACAAGTCGTTGCTATTTAATGAACTGCTGATTAGAAGGTACTCTTTCCTTCTGTCTCTCTAATGGCCTTTACATAAAACTTCCTTTCCAGTAATTCTAAGCTGATGGTCAGGCCCCTTGACACTGTGAGTGTGCATGTCAGCACACATATTCACATGTATTTGTGTGGAGAAAGAGCAAAGATACATATAGACAAAAACTAATGTAAATCAAACACAGGACATACTTCCATGCAGGCCTCTGATAAGACCAGTGTAAAGATGAAACAAGACGATTGTTTATAGCTCTACACAGATCCAAAGAGTAAAGAAAATTGAACAAAAGCACTGATGGACATAGAGCATTTTGGAGCTGCATCATCAGTACATAGTAAAGGAACCTTTATTCTGATCCCCACTACTTAAGCATTCCCCAGTTGTATCCTCCATCTCCAAAACTCAGGGAATAAACACAACAGCACCTCTTGGGAGGGAGGGAGGGAGCACTACCATGAAGCTACCAGCCTATGTCAGGATCATTACTATTGCTCTATTCCTGCCAGGTGACCATTCCTGCAAGCTCACACCTCAGCTGCTCATCTCTGCTCCTCCTGCACAAAGCAAAAGGGGGACAGATGGAGAAGCTCTTCATTGTGGCTCCTTCTTTCCATTCAGTATACAGGAATACAAGACAAACACGATAAAATTATATTAAATAAAAGTGGGAATATTCAAACACAGGTGACGCTGATGTTTAAAGCCAGATGAAACTGAATTACTTTGTGTGTTAGGGTTCCTTCCCCCTAAAAGAGAGCACTTATATGTTCACTGGGGAAATATGACAAGTCTTTTGAAGCCCTCGGACAAGCTGTTGCACCACAGAACAGCTTGTTTAGGGTATGAACTTTTTCTGTCACATGCTCTGTAGTGGGCGTTGCATTAAAGCAAATAGGAAACCATGTGGCATCTCAACTAACACCTGCACAGTTCTGGACAGGCTTCTGGACCATTTCCAGCTGCCTGAATCATTTTAGGACCAGGTCAGATGCATCCATTTGGCTTTATTTTATGTATGCGTTAAAAGCCACTGCACTTTCATTCAAGACCTTTGATTTGCCAAGCTCAAAAATACTTAATTAGTAACTTCAGTGCCTGAGGTGAACGGGAGTAGGCAATTTAAAGCACTAAGTGTAAATACAGATTTTTATCATTGCTGTTCAGCAGAAAACCAAAATTCTCTTGTTGTCTCCTGATTCAAAATATTTAATTTATTAGAAAGTATTCCTCCTCTTGCACAGGGCAGCAGAAGAACAAGTGACAGCCCTGTGCAGCTGTGCAGACTTTATACACATCCACTGCAAGTGCTGCCAAATTCAAGTCTGTTTTCCATAGGCAAAGATATTTCTCATCAAGTGATAAATCAAACACCAGCTCTACAGAGAAACTTGACATGGGGGCACTGAAAGGCAGCAGCTTTGGATACAGATAAAACCATAATAGTCATCAGGAGAGCACAGGGTGAACTAGGGGATTTGCTGCCAGAGGAAACCATTCTGGCAAAAAATTAGTGGGACTAAGGTGGTTTGAATATTTACAAGAACACAACTAGTATCTGTATTCCAACTGTACTGGACCCTATTTAAAAAAAAAAATCTACTTTTAAATTAATGAAACTTTAAACTGAACCTACAGTGGCTTTAGTGAAATGCAGAGTATGCAGCCAAATGGGGAAAGGACCCGCTCCCTAAGACATGAGGTGCAGCCTGGTCTCATCACCTGGTTTCACCACCCTGCATTACTGTGCCCCAGTATCGCAGAGCAGCCAAAGGCATCATCACCAAAAACACACCAGCAAACAGTTCAGCTTCTTCTCAGGATTCTGGTCAGCTCTTTGGCTGTCCCACTGCCTAAAACATCTGCTCACATGTGATCCTGTGTGGACAGACAGGGCCCCTCTGAACTCTTCACAGTGCGCAGTGCCATGCAACTGCTGAGTTTATTACCCAAGTGAGGGAACTAACACCACATCTACACAACTAAAGTTGCTATTCACATTATGCTGTAGTTTATCCATCTACTCCCAGCAAATCTGACCACAGAAAAGTCTTTTGTACCTAAGTATAGAGGAAGGCTGGGGAGAAAGGTCCTTTCTGGATGGTTCATCTCCCATTTTTATTTGAAGACTTGTCACAGTTTTTTTGAGTATACAGAAAAGGCACAGAACATTGTAACAATTATGCCTGGTCAGAAAGCTCCTCCTTCATTTGTATTTTCTTTACAATAATAAAAAACCAAAACAAAACACACACACTCTCACCACCTCTAACAACAACAACAAAAATGAAACATTTACTTGAGTTGTTACCTCTTTTAGCCTCGAATGATGGAGGACCTCACAAAGACAAAGTGGCAGGGCCAGACAGACTGGCAGAGTGAATTGGTAAATTAATTTTGGCACTGCAGCTCCCTACCTGCATGCAGAAGCCCTGCATGTCCAGGAATGCCTTCCAGATCTCAGTTCTCCTTCTGAGTTGCTATTCTTCAGTGGCTGTCCTTTCCACTTCCAACACTACTAGGCCAGAAAGAAATCAAAACATACTTCTCCCATTTCTTTATGGAAGCCCGATACAAGCAATAGAAGAAACAAATCTGAATTGAGGTACTGATGAAACACTGATGTAAGCAACTTAGAAACAACCTAAGTATTTTTTACTTAATCCTTTAGTGTTTTCCTAGTTAGCTTTAAAAATTAAAGAAAAAAATAGGTTAAATTTAAAAGTTAAAAAGACATTTCATTTTAATTGCTCCTTCCTCTTTGTTTTTTTTGCTCCTACTCCCCCTTTTATTTGTACAACAAATCTCAGGAGTTCCTCAGGTACAAAGACTCAAGTCTGATTTTTAACATTTTGAAATTTAGTTATTCATCTAAATCAATGAGATTTGGGTGGTTTTCTTTCTAATAAAAGAAAACCATATGTTTTCTTGCTACTTGATTGGAATTCCTTCATTTTTTTAAAGACATGAATTGAAAACCAAACAATTGTCAGTTTAACCTGCTAAATGGTTGATTGCAGTTTAGAACAGCTTTACAGTAAGAAAAACTTACAGGGCTCATCAAGAAAGAAACCATACACTGATCTATCTGAAATCTGCTCAGCACAATGACGTTTTTGTCATCTGAGAAGTTAAATCACACTCTCCTCCCTTATCCATTTTCCAGTCAGTCATAGCAATTTGTGTAAAATTCAGAAATGTCAAATATAAAGAACTAAAACTAGATCTCAGGCAATGTCTCAGAGATTCAGCATTTTTCCAGAGGGTGAGAGGAAAGGTTGCATCAAAGCACTGAAGCATAGGAGGGATCACCCATGAAAGCAGAAATCTGTCCAGCCCAATACTGCTCCCTCTGACAACAGACAGGAGCGAACAACTGAGGAAGAGTGAAAAAGTCATAGCATCACAGCATATCAATACACTTTCATTATTAAACTTGCTTTATGTTTGGTGAGGGTAGAAATGTATTATGACTGGAACTCATAAAAAATTTTCCTTTCAGTAGCAAAACAATTTTTTTAAAATATTTTTAAGAGTATTTCCTGTATCATAACAACTAAAAGGGAGAACAGTTCACAAACATCTAGCATAAAACCCTCAAATGAGAGAAAGGCACATGTGTTTCCTGGTTTTATGCAGTATCTATATATAGAAGGGAGTGGGAGTATTAAGATATAGTAACACTTAAGAGATACTACATGAAAAAAAGTCCTCCTTTCACCCCAAGTAAGACACAGATGACTCAGTGTCAGTTAAAATTGTGTCTGAACATTAACTGAGTTTTCACTAACATAATGTTATTATAACATATTACTAGGTGGTATAAAGAGGAGAGGGAATTAAAACCTCCAGCTACTTGGATTAAAGAGCCTGGGTCAAGCAATAAAAGCTATACAGCTGATACTGGATTGTTCAGAAGACTCACTAGTTTATACAATGTACAGCATGAAAATCTACTTGGTAAGTATAATTTCTCTACCTTTTCCCTATCAAAAATAAGCAAGCAGCCGTAAATGCTGATAGGTTTTATGTAAGAGTTTTTCTCTGAAAGCACTACCCTGGAATAAGCTATACAGCATTCCTGAAACAATGTGATCCATACCAAGTACCTCAAAGGGACCATGTTTTAGTCTACAGCTAAAAGCTCCATCTACTGTGGGTGAAAACAAAGCATTGCACAGTGTCTGCTGCTGAGGGGGGAATGGAAGGAAAGCACTGTGACAGAGAGAAAAAGAAAGCAAAACAGAGATTGGACTCAATGATCCTAAAGGTCCCTTCCAACCCAAACTATTTGAAGGCCTCATTACACAGGCCTAGAACTGCATCTCTGTAGCAGATTACTGTCATGCTCACCAGCTAGACCTCAGCACACTCTGCTTGGGTAGAAAAGAAGTTCCTTCGATTTCCTAAGAGATTTTCTAAAGCTGGAGGTGAAATGTTTTATTAACACATGCATGAAAATAGTACTGCTCAGGTTTAATTACTTAAATACTTCCATTTATAATGACACTATTTTTTCACCAAACAGGAGGTACAAAAATAGACAGCTACCAAAACACATACTAAGTGCTATTCCTTGCAAACATGTATTTTTAAAAAATTAAATATGAAGAAACTAGTACTCAGTTGACAGCTTCTGGTCCCAGAAGGATGTACATTGTAGTAATATCAACAGCATCAACACTTGAGAGGCACAAGACGCATGCTGCTGGTGCTGCAGCACGTGCAGCAGAACCACCCCCCCAGCTCCTCTGGAGCTCCTCAGCCTCAGAGGGGCAGGAGTTCCCATGCTGATGGATGCTGCAGGTACTTGCAAGAGGGAAAGAGCCATGTCCCTGTTGTGAATTTGGGGTCTCACTGGCGCAAAAGACATCACTGTGTTCACTAGATTGCTTCTGTTTGTGGTGTCTGCTTGGGGACACAGCAAAGAAGAGAAAAAAGAAGGGGAAGAGTGGTAGAACAAAATACTCCTTATCAACGTTCTTAAACTGACCTAGATTCAATAATGCTTTGGGATTGCACACATCTTTTCTGCCTGTTCCTAAACACTTACAACACCTTTCTAACAGAGACATATATTTTGTATTTAAAATGTACTGCTAAGATTGTAGAATGAGCAGGAGTCAACTGGCTCAGCAACATTATGGTGTTGTTTTCACGACCCCCAAGACTGATCACAAAAGGCATTTATTTCAATATGCATTAAAACAGTGGATTGTTCTGCCCTGCTCAGGATACTTTGGAGAGCTCTCCCACAGCGGACATAAAGACCTAAACTGGAACTAACCAGGCAGAGAGATGCTTACCTTCCAACACATGAACCACTCCCAGAAGGCACCGGCTTCCGAGCATTTATGCACCTGCATCTGGATCAAGACAGAAGCGCTAGGACGACTGATACAGCTGGATTCAACATAAAATTACAAATGCCTGAGGAATGTCATAAAGTAGACAGGATAAACAAGAGAGAACTCAGAAAACATACAGTTCAGAAGCAGAAACTGTTGCAAAAAAATATTGCTTTCAAAATAGACCAAAAAAAGCCTGGCAATGCTGAAGTCCTGGGAGAGAAATATTTGCAAGCCATATAATATTAAGTATCCCTTAAGAAATATCCCTAAAAAACATAAATTTGGCAACAATATCACTTTTAAGCTTGAAAATGTGATCAGTATTTTATAGATTTTAAATGTTTTTCTGTAAACATTCTGTGAATTCCAAAATATAGATAAATTACAAAATAAAAAAATTCATAAGAAAGGAATAATAAAAGCTGTTACCAACTTGTCTGGCACTAGTATTCTTCTGCAGAAACCTCTCAAAAGAATGAAAATACTGCCCAGGATTATTTTTTATAAGTCATGATGAAGTGACAGAAACATGCACAGTGAGACACCTCATCTCTAGGTGCTGATTTTGCCAAATACCACGTCAAGTATTACTGAGATACTGCAATAAAAGACAATTCAAGAGAGGGTAAAATGCAATTTCTTTCATCATAGCCTTCTTTCTTACACCTGGGGGTTCTATTAGTACCTTGTACGCAGGAAAATGCATTTGTGATCATAAACATCCTCTTGTGTTCATCATTTAACTCTCATCTACAGTAATAAAGAACATAACCATGCACATTTCCTGAGGTAAATGCTCAGTACTGAGCATTTACCTGAGATGACCCTGGATTTAAAGAAACAACATGCTGTCTATGATTCTAAACATCATGATATCCTGACTCTTCTGCTGTGCTTGCCTGTTTGCACACATGGAAAGTATTTTTCTGTTACATAAACTGTACCAGAGAGAGAAGAAATCTGTTTTGTTATTTTTATTCAATTTGCCAAAAATGAACATTAATTATTCAGTTTGCATAATTAACTCCCAACACAGACAATATTCTACATGCAGGAAGACTCTCCTTTGGGCAACCAAACTGAGTTAAGCAGTTCCACTTGAGCCACTTACCACATAATTCAAAAGCATCATTCCAATTCAGAAGTGTGTTTAGGAAGCATGCAGGATGGCAAAGCCTTCCCTCACTGTGCTGACGCTGTGCATCACTGGGGATGCTCCATCACTGAATGTCCTTCCTTTCCATGTGCCCTCCTCTCATTCCTGCATGAACAATTCTCCTTTGCTGCTCACTACAGCCCAGAGCACTTTGTTCTCTCCTCCTGCCAAGCCCTTCCCCACCACCTTGAGACTGGGCAGAATGAAAAAGCTCTGAGCAGGTCACCAGACACAAGCGAGACATTAGAAAACTCTCTCTAATATAAAAAACCTCCATAAAGAACATCACAAGGCTGGTGTGTGTTGCTCAGGATACATGCAACTGTGGAGATAGAGAGGGCAAATGAAAGTCCATCAGGAGTGATGTAGCCATAGGTAATACTGATGTAGGCAGGCAAATTCAATTGGAATAGAGTGTATATATAGTACATATGCAAGTGTGGGCATGTGGACAAACACAGATTGTCACCTTCAGGGATTTTTTTTTCCTCTAAACTTTAGACTAATTCAAGTATTAAAAAGCATTACACACATTGTTGGAGATTTTTTTCAGAAATGGCTTAGAAGGCAGCTGTGAGGAGTAAAATTCTCACAGCCTGTTTCTGTAAACAGTAGAAGTTCTCAGGTTGTTTTTAATTACAAGTAAAAGTGACAAACATGAAGGCCTTGAGAACATTGCATACCAGAGTTCTCAGGCAGCTTTCTCATAACAAGTAGATATTCTATCTTTGGCTGTTTTGGGAAAGCAAAAATAAGTTTTGAGAACCCAAATCTTGGTATTGGAAACATAAGGAGGGGTTGGTGTGTTATCTCTGACCTATTGTGAGCTCGGGTTTGCAATATGCATGAACTTAATTAACACGGTTATAAAAAGTGACTGATTGAGTGAATAAACTGAGTCAGGTGCTGATCAAACTAGGATGGGTCTCTCCCTCCATCTTCAATAACACATAAATACAATTAATTGGGGAAAAAAGCAGAGCTAGCATATTTGCCCTTCAAAAGCTTCCTTAGTCTAGCACACTCCAGGAAAACATGAATGAAGCTTAGACTTATTCAGAAAATATACTGTTTGTGCATATACATTCCAGGATGTCTGAGAAACAATGAAATTAACTAGTGAGACTGTCTGGCTCTGCTCTTCCCTCTACCCATCTTATTTAGAACCTCTCCAATGCAGCATATCCATAAACACTTCTGACTCCAGGCATACTTCATCCTTTCTGACCTTAACAGGCAATCTTTCTTCCCATGCCCTGAATTTAGAGCAGTAGAAGCTCACTTTAAAACAGTGAGACACGACACTCGAGCATTTGAAGTTTTCAAACCACCTCTAGTTGAGCTTCTACAAAGATTTTGCAAAAAGCAGGTATTTGAGAAATATTATCCCTTAATCTGAAGATAAGCAAGCTGAAGTACAGATCAGAAATGTAACTTTCCCAAAGTTATTATGAGCACTGGTAAGACCTCAGTTTTCCCCAGCTGCATTACCAAAATCTGACCCAATTGCAGCATGTAGTAATATTACCGTCAAGAGATGAAGGCAGATTTGATTTTATAAATAATTTTTTCAGAACTCCCCCATTCTCAATTTAAATCAGTAGCTGAAAATGCTTTTTTCTAACATGAAATTTGCTCTTTTCACTCTTTCTGTGAACATATTTTAAGCCTCTATTGCTAATGATGTAAAGCAGAAACAGTAACTCTTCCAAAAAGCTGTAACAGTATAAAGGATTTTGAATACAGATGGCTGGAGAGAAGGGAAAGCACAGAGGATTGACGCAATTCACCACATGGATCAGATTCAAAATCAGCTCTAGGTCACAAGTGAAGGGAAACGCGAACAATGGTATGGTGAGCTCAGTCTAAATGTCACCAAGATGACAGAATCAATGTGACACTGTGGGTCATCTCTTAGTGGACTGAAACAACAGCTTACATTAGAGCTCACCAAGAAGACAAATGCAGAGGATGGGAGCATAGATTGTGTTTGCAGATAGGTTGCATTCACCATGCAACAAAAAAATTCTCACTTCAGGAGTGCTAGGTTTGCACACAAGTCCTCAAAATACACAAGTCAGGAAAACAGAAAAAACTCGACAAATAAAATCTTTAAAATACATTTTAAAAGGCAAAAAGGTAAAGAAACAGTAAAGTGCTTCATCTCAACAGCTCTTACAGTGTTTATAAACTATGGAGAAAACAAAGAGTGACATAAGGGATTTTTTCCTATATCCTCACAGTTTACATTTCTTCCAGAAAACTCATACATCACTAATCCCAATGCTTGAGTGAAGCCCTAGCTGAAATCAGAAACCTGCTGCTCTCCTTTACTTATTTCTCACCATCATCATCTTCTCCTTCTAATTGTCCAGTGCCTTTCAAGTATTACCTATCAGGAAACTACCCAAGCCTAACTAGAACACTTCCATGGCATCTAATTTTAAATGAAATAATCATAAAACTGTTGCTAATTCAACTTTCACTAAACACATTTCTTGATTTTGTTCAAAGGTTACAAGTGAAAATTTTGCTCTCAAAACTGTTCCTTGACAAGTCTTGTTGGGAAACCTTCTAGCAAGTAGTCTTCAATTTCTTCTCACCTAATTATCATATTAATCCCCATCCTTTCCATTTCAAATGCTTTAACGAAGTCACTACTGCACTTTTCTTCATAGAAACTTAGTTATACTCAAAGAAATCTGTAAGTAGTTTGGAAGAATATTCCAAATACTACTTTTCGTTTGGCTTTGTGTCTTTAATCAATCTTCCCTTCAAAAGTGAATCATGAGCCTCATATACACTGAATGAATACATGCAGCCATGTGGTAAATTCAGCCACCCTGGATCTGGAGAAATAGCCAAGGAGGTTATTTCTGTGCCTGATAGGCACTGCAACACACAGTGTATGCATAAAGACCGAGTGACGCAGAAGGCTGTGGAGCTTTCGAGGTGTAAAAATGGAGAAACAAGAAACATGCAATAACAGCAAGTTATGGAACAAATCCCATGAAGAATGTTATCTTTGCTCTTTAGGGAAATCAGGGAATACCTACCTCCTAATTTCCTGCTGTCTTATCTAATTACTCTTCTGCGGTTTTACTTCTGTTAAAATCACAGAGCAGTTGTCAAACTGCTGGTGTAGTTCCCTTGCATGTGTCAGCAATGCATTCAATAAGCTTCATTTGAATGTAATGATTTCAATATCAATAGCAAGCAAGCACAACACTCCTCCATACCCTCAGCCAGAGTAGCAGCAGCATGGAAAAGCTCTTCCTTTAGCACCTGGATAAACAGCAAACTCATCTTTGATGTTTCTCTTTGAAGTCAAGGCAGAATTAGCTTTTTAGTAGCATTAGGAATGACTCATTCACTTTGGATGCCAACTAGGATACTCTGACATTTTCATTTTTTTAAATCTTTGCGCTGTCAGGGAAAACAGCTCTCCTGCTAATTCCTCCAGGAATAATGATTATTATCTTAAGGACTCTGCATCCATCTCTAAGTTAATGACCCTCAAAAAGGTTAAGAGAATTCTCCCATATCCATGCATTAGAATTCACTCTAAGCTTACACCAAATAGATCAAATAGTCAATAGCCAGACCTCAACAGTGTGAGATGAGGTCCTCAAGCACAGAGCTGATGGCATGTCCAAAATCTCTGTGCTGGGGCAGCCCACCTCTCAAACCAAACTGTAAAAGAGGCGAGTGCACAGTAATTCTCAGCAGCAAAAGCCCTCGATTTCTGAGACCAGTTCATCTACTCTGGTGCTCTGATAGTGTCAAGGAGGGATTTACGACCCTACAAATTGGATTTACATCTGTGGCCCCTTCTGCTCTCCCAGTGTGCAGAAAAATGAATCTTTGGTGTGGGAGTTCAAAGATGTGCTGACATTTCTTCAGGGATTACCATCACCATGCGGATGTCCAGACAACATTTGCACGTATCCAGTTAAAACACCACCAGTCATCAACATTTCTGCAAGAAAACCAATCACTGCAGAGGTGATCAGAACAATTTCCTCGGATCCAAACAGGCATTTGTGCCCACACACGCAAACAGGGCCAGTAATGATGTTGGCGCATGCTTAATTAGTGGGTCATGGGAAATGTCTGTTCTTTGCAGCAGATGGAAAGGGCACCCATCCATCATTGAACCAGGACCAGATCGTTACCATAATTGTGTGTTCTACTTTGCCTGAAGGATTCCTTTAAAGACTGGCATTTCTTCAGCTGCACAAAGACCAAAAACCCCTGCTGCTCTTTTCCTCCCACAGTACCCAATAAGGAACTGGATTACAGAAGGACAGTAGTCCCAGGAAACAATCTTGTGCATGAAGGACAAGATGGTGACTTCTTTCATAAAGTACTTAGGATATAATATAATATAGTCTTCTTAGAAAGAGAGCAAAGTCATTTTCTCTCTACAGTGAAGAAATACTATTACCCTTCATGCCTGAGATATTCTTCCTTCTCTATGGGATTAATTTCAGAGTATTTTAAATTAAAACTTCTGTCTTTAAACACAGCTGGCACCTAGAGAAAATGAAACATGAGGGGAAAAGAATCTATGCATTTTGCTAATTAAAAAAAAAAGAGAACGTCCCAAACCACAGCTTTGCTCTTGATATTTTTACTTCTAACATTTAGGTTTGTTTGAGGGAGGAGACATGAGTGCTAATGACATTTTCTTTGGTTTTTTACTTCAAAAAAGTAAGAACTTCACCTTGAAGCACTAACCCATCCACTTTGCATCATTTACCAGCAGCTCTGGCTAATGAGGGTGGTCCCAGTTGACTGCAAGGTACCCAATGTAATACCCATGTACAAAAAGAGCCAAAAAGAGGATCTGGGGAACTACAGGCCTGTCAGACTGACCTCAGTGCCAGAGAAGGTCATGGAGCAGATTATTTTGCATGCCCCCACCCTGATCCTTGTGTGTTCCTTCAAACTCCAAATATTCCGTGATTCGATGTGCAGGAAAACATACTGGGGATCAGGCTCAGCTAGCATAGATTTATGAAAAGCAAGTCCTGCTTCATAAAACCTGAGGATCTCTCTAATTAGAAATGTCACTCAAACAAGAAACAGCTTCAGGTATTACAGAAAAGTACAAACAGAACTCTACAACCTTTACATCTAAAATGCCTGCAAAGAGTCATGGAGTTGCTAAGAATTCCCACAGGGTAGAAGCATGAGGAAATAAACCATATTGGGCAGACTCCTGCACAATGCCTAAAAATAACCCAGAGAGAACACTGGAACCAGCATCCCCCCTGTGCAGAATAGGGATATTTATACCATTAAAGAATTTTTGCTTTCATCCCCAAAGATGAAAAATTAGTATCTCCATAAAATTACCATTTTCAGTAAACACTATATTTATTCTTGGCAGATCTGATAATCAAATTGCCCCTGGCATAGGACTGATTTCTGCAGACCCAAGCTTCAGTGCCTTGCTATCCACATATGCCTAAGGAGCTGCTGCTGCTGTTACATGCCTCAGACTGTGGGAACCACTGATTCTAACGTGAGAGGGGAGCCCAGTTTTTAATTTTTGAGCTGCAAAAGTCTTAAAAGCAGGGGCTAAATTGGCACATACTGCCAATATATTACCATGCTACTCCTTTTGGTACAGCTAGGCAAGGACTCTCACAGATGGTACAAGAGCAGCAGTGGACAGAGCACCAACTACAGACATTTTCCAGGGGGGCAAAAATATTTACTGTCATCTTCCAAACAGCTCTGAGCCAGCTTCAAAGCATACCTTTTAATAGTCAATACCTGAAAAGTTCCCAAATGTCAATAGGAATGGTCAGACACCTAAATATCTAGGCAGCTCTAGAGGTCTTCCTTCCAGGATGAAGGAGCACACACATCTTTTGACAACTTGAACATACCCTAAAGCACAGGGTTAAAAGCACTTCCAATAAGGGAGAAGCCTCACATAATCATCTGTGGTAATGACAAATTCCACTACATTCATCCTTGCCCCTTTCATCATAGGAAATACAGATGCAAATCTGGTTTAGGACAAACCAGGGGAGAACTTGGTGTACAGAAGAGAAAGATCAAAGGCTGTGGCCTGCATCAGCAGAAGATGCTTTCGGACAGGAACCTGCTACATCCCAGCAGACTCCTAATTAGCAGGTTACCCTGCAGTTACAGTATTTTTACAAGATCACACATTTATATCAATTCAGTGACCAGGAAGATATTTTATTTCAGATCTTAAAATTTTATGCAAAAACCAATCAAAAGGAACATATCCACATGAAAAATCTCATTTTCAATGAATTAGAATTTTGACCCAAACTCTTATCCCTATCTCTAAGCTAAATCCTTGTAGAAACATTCCTGTTTTCTTAGGTATCTCAGACCTTTTGCCATGTAAGAGAGATTCAAAATTGTCACCAAATCTTAGTCTGGTCCAACATTTTCTAACTACCCTGGAATGGGATTTTTGAAAACAAAGAAAGTCACTAGTAGAGTGGGAGAACCAGAAACTCATCATATTTGCATTCCTAGCCAACATCAAATGATAAAAATAAACAAAGATTTCCCTTGTAAGTAACTTTCAGAAGTTCAGTTTTTTCATCTCAGTGGCATGCTACAGAGCTGCTCCCTTTCTACCATGTATATGGCTGAAAAATGAGGGCATACACAGGCAGTTAAGTGACCACTAGCATAATTAGCTATAACCTTTCAAGCATGACTATGTTTTTCTTGTCTACTAATTTCTAAATGCAATTTTGCTTTAATTACTGATTGCACATTACATAGAATTGTTGAAGTCAAGATTGGCTGTTCCCCTGATAACATACTGTGTCTGACAAAAGCCTTCATGGTTAATTTTTGTCATCTTGTTCACATGTATATAGCTGATTTCAGCACATTTCTCTATTTTGGGTGCAAAAATTCTAAAGTTTTAAATTCCTCAGCCAGATGTTGTAGCTTTATAGCCCTGGGCTAATCAATCTAGTTTTCTCTGAGTTTCTTCATTCAACAACAGGTCAGGAATTACATTATTTCAATATTGTCATTAAAGAAAGACAATCTAGTAAAACACAAACTGCTGTGGGAAAAGTAAAAAACCAGAGAGGATGTAATTAACTGAATACAAAATGAGTTGCACACATTTTCCCAACACTTCCAACATCCCTTAACCAAAACTAAACACAGGTTTTCAATAAAAGACAAATTTTGCCCAACAACTGTTATGTATTTTTAGGGACAGAAAACCAGAAGAAACCCCGTGAGTCCATTAATTAAGTCCTGTGCTTTTACAGACTATCTTTTTTCAGGGAAGCTACAAATTCCATGTTCCTTCTACTCAAAAACTCCTGAGGAGCTCCCTCCTTAGAAATGTCTTCTAGAGTCTAGCCCAAAGTTTCTCACAGCTATCAATTTCCAGGTAGCCACACTTGGTACTAAATTATAAGGTTCTTCTCTCTGCATTTCCCAGCTCTCAGCACATGGACATTCCAGTTCTCTGTCTCTTGCCTTTCCTGCAAGCCCTCTTCTGCATCAATTCCAACTTCAGTTATTTTTCTTGAAAGCATGAGCTATTAAACATGAGGCTGAGGGTGCAGCAACTTTGTCTTACATTTTGAGTCCTTAACTAAAATGTTGTGTGGTCCTATTCTCATCTGGTTTTTTATGTCACATTGGTCCTTCGTGACTCCTTTTATGTTTACTACCCTCTGATCTTCAAGAAATGCATTTATTACAGATGAAAGAACAAATTGATGGTTTTTATCCAACATGCACTGCCTTGCACTTTGGACCAGTCAGTTCTATAGATTTATTGGGGTATTTTACTGCTTTAATCATCAAGGTCATCCAGTTCTTGTCAGAGCATCCTTCAGTGCTTTCCTATACTGACTACAGCTGTTAGAATTGCATTGGCTGAGTATTTTGTACTCCCATCATCAAGAAAAGCACACACATACACAAATAGTTCTTTATAAACTATCCATAATCCTTTAGCTAGTAATTTTTCCCCCTGTGTTTATCTACTTGCAGTTTTGTTGTGTTTGGGCAGTAATGTACCCAAAGGAAAAAGAGTGGAGTCCTGCAGCCACAGCACAGCAGAAACACTGGAACTGGAATGTCTGGGGAAGTCTTTCTTGCAATGGACATGCAAAAAAGTAGAACTTTGGATAAGAAGGGTAAAAAGGCTTGCTGGAACAGATTTACTCCTTCAGGTTTAAAAAAACTTCTCTAGAAACGGAGATTAATTTCCAGTGATCATTTTACTGTTGTATCTGCCTTCAAACAGAAACCCCAATTATTTAGATCAATATCTAGTTAGGTTACCAGCTTCTCTCCAATTTCTGGAAGGACACTTGGTTAAGTGTCCAGGAAATACTATTTTAAAACTTCTTATTGTAATCTCCACGTCTCCTTCTGTGTATCACAATTTGGTTTGGCCTGCTCTGAGAGATCTTTCAATTAAATGCAAAACGTGTGCAATTTAAATCCAAAACATATTTCTTTCACATTTGCTTCATGCAAATGCAAGATGTTTGCAACATGATAACCAAACTGAGATACCAAACCTAAATAACTACATAATCTTATTTTTATTAAATTTATTATTATTAATTATTTTAATTGTTTTTAAAATTAATTTAAGGTCTTATTTAATCACACAACAGAAAATAACCAAAGCCAGGAATGGAAATGAGGCATTGCAAATGTGCAGTAACAACAGTTAATATGCAAACAAGTGAGCTTCTACTACAATAGTGCAGCTTTGGCAAAAAAAAAATAAATTATAGATTTGTCAGACCTGAAATAAATCTGCCTACAACAGATGTTTCAAGACACAGTCTGGTCAAGCTGTTTATACAATAAACTATACACGTGTTATTTATCACTGCTGGAAACATCCTTTTCAGCCAGGACTAAATTATTTACTTTCATAAAGACATTATAAGGTGGTTCTTCTGCCTTTTTTTGGCTCTGGGTTGGATTTTTTTGTTGTTGTTGTTTGAGGGTGGTTTTTTTTGGTTTTTTTTTTTTTGGTTGGTTGGTTGGTTTTTTTTTTGTTTGGGTTTTTTGTTTTGTTTTTTGTTTGAGTGGGGTTATTAAGGTTTCTGTTGCAGATGGTCAGTGATGCAGTCTGGGAGAAGGGGAAAAAGTTTACAGCTTTTATGGGATTCCCTGGATATTCTTCTGGAGAACTGGCTACATTCAGTCTACTCTTACTCCATTATAAATGCAAGATCCAAAGTAGAGTAAGCTACCTACTACTTACCATGCAAAAAGTTCACAGAGAGAAGCAAGAATGGTGGTGCCATCAATGAGCTGTGAATCTATGGCAGAGCTTTCTTTTTACTTGCCTGTTTAGCTGTATCATAGACAATATCTCCTGTCTAAAATTGCATTTTAAGAATTAGTACTACTTTAACTGACTGCATACATAGTGTTTGAGTGAGGCATATTCCATCTTATCAAGTCTAGTGCTGCACACAGCACCATATGAATGTTAAGTAATAAAAAGACAAAACAAAATTTTCAGAGGCCAAACCAGCATTAAAGGATTACACATGGCAAGCAGTTGTTTCTTTCCCTGATTTAAAAGTACAAAACAGAAAAACTGCAATAAAATACATTTCTCCCCTTTTCTTAAGCAGCTTGTTCCTACAGAGTAATCACAAACCGAGCTAAATGTACTCTTCAGTATTCAAGTCATGAGAGGTTTGCACTTACACCCCAAGGATTCAGCCTGCAAGGTCTGCAGATGAAAGCTTCCTTGGAAGCTCAGTTTCATAATCCTGTTGCCACATGACCCTATTGCCTCCCACAGCCAAACCCTAACATAGCCAGACTTTTAAGGTAGAAATGCTTGAAACTTCTCTAGCGTAAATTTCCCATGGCCAGGCAGAACTTAAGAGTTTAAAATTAGAAAATCCTGAGTTTACAGCCATTAAAAACTCAGAATTTAATTTTAAAATCAATTCAAGACAACTAGACAAGATGGAAAATAAATGAAAACGTTTGTGCAGTGTTTCCCCAAATCTCACAGACCTTGAAGGCAATTCCTTGCTTCTATGCTCAGAGCCGCAGTGAACACAGTAAGCAGCTCACAAATTCCGTGTAGTCAAACTGTTTGTGTTTCCAAACCAAACAAAACATTTGCTTTTTTTTTATTGACTCTTACTCATTCTTAGCAATACGTCCTTCTCTTACACATTCTTCAGACAGTACAAGCAGGACATGATTTGTTCATACATGGGAGCAGGAGAGATGTGGGGATTCATTCTTTCCTAGTCTAGTTTCTCACTGGAGCTCTACCAAAGAAAGGGATACTTTCCCTGCACCTCTACCTTGTGGCCTTGGCACTGCTCTTTTCTCTGAGAAGGTGCTAGGGAAGCATAGCCTGTCACTACAGTGTTTGTATACTCCTAGAAACTGTTCCATAGCTTCAAAGAAAAAGTTTTGATTATAGCAGCAGAATAAAAAGCAAGTGTTACTAAACAATACAAGAACATATTTCTCCAAAGAGAAGTCACAACAAAATCTATGATTCAGAGAACACAGTAGAGCTCAATCTGCCACCATATCAGCCCAAAAATAAGAAAACACTTCAGAATCAGAAAGCAGTAAAATATCAGATAAAAAGGTCACCCCTAGAAAGCAACAGATCCTTGCCATTATTGGTAAAAGCAGAAAGAAGTTACAAACTAAGAGATCTGCAGGTAATAGAACTCACAGAGATGATGATGAATAGCTTGCACACCAGCTACGAACCCACACCTGACACCTTCCACTGCATGACAACAGCAGGAGCCACCAGCAGCTCGTTACCTCCCCGTAATAGTTAGCTCATGCCCACAGTGGAAGAAAATTAATTCTGACTGAAAAAGTGAAGTGTTCCCAAACAGATGTGTCATTCCACAGGAGATGATATCCTGCCCAGAGGCACAAGCCTACATTAATTTCCTGGTACAGCCAGGAAAGTTGCTCGGGCTGCCTGCAGGCAGGCAGGCAGAGACCTTCAGGAGTCTGCCATACACACCTCATCATCTTCATCACCATGGCAAAAACAACAAAACATACTCTTACTCCTGTGATAACAACCTTGTTAAATTTGAATGGCCCTATTTATAAAAATTTAAGTGCCTAAAAAGGAGAGGAGATATCTCATATGGAGATTTAAAAAGGGTTAGAGATGACAAACATTAAAAAAAGAGATGCTCAACTGTCTAAATATGATTTAAAAGCATGTCCCTCAAGAGTTTCTAAGTAATCCAAAACTTAAACCCAATATGCAATCTTTCATATATTTTAAGCTCTGTTATGACTGGTTTTGCAAGGTCAGAACTACTTAAGATTTATCAATGCTCATATTGCCTTATGAAGCATCAACACAGAATTGCACTGGTCTCAAATAAGCCTGCACCATTCCAGACTCAAAACTTGTATTTATGTGTCTGCTGTTGCCACTTCTATGTCCAAGGATTTTTTTATTTTTTTTTGCTGAGCATTGAAGATCCCAAACAGAAGGCAATGGAATTCCTCCACCATACATCAGAAATGGTTCTTCCCTGTTGATCTAGTGAGTCACACGGCTATTGCAAAAAATACTGTTGTTTTGAAGAAATCCCAGAGATGAAGGTGACAGTGCTGATTGCTGTGACATAGACTATCACTGGCAGAAACATGTTCCAGTACTGGCAGTTGTTCAACTGACCAAGGTGAGGCAGAAGAATTCACCTGTGACAACTTATGCAGGAACTTTTCTTTGAGCACTGACAATGAGCTGTCATTTCCAGATCCAGCCAAGTGGCATGGGTGGGAAGTGCAGCAAATCTAGCAGTTAAGCTACATCCCCAGACGTGTTTAGAGCACAGAAGGTGCTGGTGAGACCACTCTGATTCTGTCCGTCAACAGCAGCATCCACATGCCAAGCTATTCCAAAACACTTCCTTTCAGGGTGGCTTTGCTTTTCTTCCATGAAAGGATTAAATAGACCACTGAGAGATAAATAAATTCACAGTGACAATTTTAACTTAATTTAAAAGTTTTTTAAGATTTCATAAATAGCCTAATGAACTGGTGGAAAGAAATTATTACCTGAGAGATGTTCTCCTCCAAAACAGTATTTGAAAAGGCTCATTTATCAACAAGTTCTATGCAACATCACTTCTCCTCTTTGTCCTCTTTTTGGGTTTGATCTCCTGAGGATGGAATGATTTATTCTAATTTAGGGATTAATATAAGAAATTAATTTTGTAAAATACATTTGCCTGTCATACCCAAGTGGTCAAATCAGCTCACCTCACTGCCCCTTCTAGTCTTAAAATGTAAGAAGTTACCCATCTACTAAAATTGCTACAAAAATACAGCAAATTTCAGAATGAGTCAGTAAATAGCTTAGATCACCACTATATTTAAAATTACTGCAGGTGGTAAAAACATAAAGTCTCAAGGCAAAGTTATTCTCTGCCTAATAAAATCAATTCTTTGAAGGACTTCTTTGCTCAGCTTTGCAGTATCAGAAGCATTATGTATTGTAGTATAGCAATTTCAATATTTCATTGTAACTGGTTCACATAGCACCACTGCATTTTTAGGAATAAGCTGAATTTGAAACGGACAGCCATTCTCAACCTGGTTAGGGCAGATCTACCTCAGAAATTATCTTCTCAGTTTTCAGGCAGCTCTATGCTCCAAATTATTTGCTTATGTCTTCATAGACTATCATTCTAATTGGGTTGGAGGTGTAGAAATGGATGACAAATTTTTACTTTAAGGAGAAAATGGTGCAAATGCAAAGAAGTATCTGACATTACTGAGAAATAACTACAAGCTACAGAGTGGCTGTGTGGTGCCCAGGAAGGAGCTTGGAAGAATGTTCAACTAAAAGCTCCCAAAATAGGCACTAGTGTTTGCAACTGCAGATATTCTGGTAAAAGATCCGGGAAGGAGAATAAAATGCACAAGGAAGGAAATGGCTGGAAGCAATGTGCAAAAGAGATGAAAATAAAAATTCAAAATTTGGGGATTTGCTCAAAACAAAACACCACCACCACTGACTTTCTCCCCTCTCTGGATGGGAAAAGAAGTTAAAAAAAAAGTTTTGATAACTAATGCATTTTAGAGATACTATCTGCTTACTTTACTGAAGAAAATAATTTGCTTTCATAGACCCTAGGCAAGTTAGATTCAATTAGTGATCAGTTAATGCTCCCTACTCTGTGATGGATTTCTGCATATGATAGAGCATATTCCTGTAGCAGAGCTTTGCACAGCACTTAAAATTAAAAAATAGCAAATAAAAATAGGAAACAAAAAATTAGCAAATCCTGAAGATCAAAGGCCCGTTGTGCTATTGGCACCACTGCTCCTGTTAAAAATAATCTCCAAAATGAGAATTTAATGTTCTGTATCATCGCTGTTGCCATGGCAAAACTGAAAAAAAACCCTTCAAAATAAAAACCAACAAATCAAAAAACCCCAAACAACCAAAAAAAACCAACAACAAAAAAATCGTGGTTAGCTAGACAGTGAGAATCACTGTGCAATTCCCCTTTTCTCTGTTTCACTTCACCAAGCGGAGTATTAAAAACACTGTCCATTGATGTTAATGAATCACAGATGTAATTGCATTAGCTGTGATGAGCTGTTCATAACTAGCTGATGCAGTATGAAAGAATTCCAAGGACATTCACAATCAAAAATAATCTGTAGGAGATGCAGAACAGCAGGGAGTGTCGGTAAAAAAGAGTAGTTCTCCTTCTCTCAATTTGTACTGGAACACTATGCAGTGACCAGGCAAGCCCCAACCAGGTACACTGAGAGCCAGAGCCTCCTCACTAACAGAAACATTTCCCAGCTCCCCAAATCAAAGTATCAAAGAGCATGGAGTTTGAAAGAGCAGTGAGAAATAACTACTCCTCCACCACCCTACTGTATCTGCCAGAGGAGAGCAGAAGAGGTTCAGATTTAGCAGAACATTCGATAGGATGATATCAACTATGGCACCACCTGAGAGGATGCTGCACGTCTCACTCCACCCCACAGAAAGTGGTGATTGCAGGATTACATTCTGAAATTGATGTGGCTCTGGAGAGTGAGGACTTCTCCTTCCAGCCCATGCACCAGAGCTCCTTGAATGGCTCTCTGGTGCTCAGAGCATCCTTCAAGCCAGAAGCATGATACATGGGGGGTGAATATAACTAGATGGAAGAAAGGGACAGAGATCACCAAAACAGGTTACCTCCCCGCAGGTCAGCTGAAATACAGCCTGAATTGTAAAAACAGAAGATATAATTTCTAAGACCACAATGCACTGCTGTTTCTAGAAGTGAAAAATCTTTCCTAGTCCACCAACCCCATTACCAAATACTTTAAACTGAAGCTGTGCACCACTCATCACATTGCCCCTTTGAGGGTGATACGATATCTAAACATGTGGTTTTGCTGTATCTGAAATATCACCATTCATCCACTCCATTTTGACAGTTATATTTGTCAAGCATTGCAGATTTTACTATAGTGAATATGGAACTGTGAAAAAAGGATAGCAAAATTTTTAAAACTCAGAAACTGAGCATTTTTCCAGTAAAAGTGCAAATTTAATTTTACATATTATAACTTCTTAAAAATTAATATTATACATTTTTCCCCAGCTTAAGAAGAATCAGTTTCATATTGAGTCAAGGAACAAACTTTTCAAAGATCTAACCTGTAAGGGAAATTCTTGAACTTTTAAAATATGTATTTTATTAATAAACCTACCTGTTCTTACAGTAGTACCCAAGACAAATGCAAAGAGAAAGCAAAAAAAGCACTCAAAAGAGGCATAAATATCATTGCAGTATACCTTATTCTTGTCCGTCTCCATAAAAATGAATAATGTTCACAGAGATGGAATACACTTACAACCAACAGGTTTTGTAATTATCAAGTGTCTCAGCTTCACTGTAGAATTAATCACCTGCAAACATCATTCACTGCCTCATACTCCTCCACTGTGAACGTTATCCCATAATTAAGCAAGACAAAAGTAAACAACATCCTAACAACATAATTTTATACAGTGCCTTAGAAAAAGCCTTAGAAAAAGAAAAATTACTAAAAAGAAAATTCAAAACATCATCCCACACATTCAAAGATGCCAACTGACCAAGTGAGGCATCTAGAAAAAGTAATCAAAGCATAAAATGCCAACTGGCAACCTTACAGCATTCATAGTGCAAGATGGATTACAAATTAAGAATAAATAAATAAATAAATACTTATCTAGAATATAAGTCTGCTGGAGACATAGTTTTGGGTCTCTCCAAACTTAAACAATGCATTACCTTCTCCCTGTAATTTCTTGGGTTAATGATACAGAAATGCAAGCCCTCAATCTTTGCTCCCTTTGAATTTTGAGTATGCCATTATTTATTAATCCCTCTATATTTCTTTCATGAAGTGCTTCTGTTAATGATCCTATGCTATATCAGGAATGATCATGACAGTGCATAAGGAAATTGAAGACATAAAAGCATACTTAGAAAAATAGCTCAAAACTTTATAGAATTACATATCCATGTTTCTGAAATTAGTGACCTTTATAAAGGAATACAATTGAATAAAGCTATAAAGACACCCAGAAACTCTCAGCATATAATATAAATGTACATTTTTGATCTGAGGTTTCATTACCTGAAATATTAGAGTGACTTAGACTGCATCAATCTAGAGCTCAGTGCATTAAATGATTCCAATATTTGACTGGCAGATTTTGAGGTATCTGCTAAGAACAGCACACCAAAATAACACAGGAAATCAGTAGGCTGGCTGGCCATAAAGAGAGTCTACAGTTAACCTTAGGATAGCCAGCCACATTGATGGCACCAGATTTTTAGCATAGAGGAATTAACAGTCAATGCCACATCTCTCATTCTGAAGACTGAGATGTCATTTCTGCATCCTTCTGCATCACCCAAGCCATCATTCAGAGAGGATAACACTACACAATGAAAACGTGAAAAGAGAACCCACACTGTCTGCCAGCCTGACAGGATCTTCAGGTGCACCAAAGAGATGCTACCACAGAACACTTTGGCAAAGCCCTATCTGAAATATTTTTAATCAGGTCACTCCTGTTTAAAAAAAAAAAAAAAAAAAAAAAAAAAAAAAAAAAAAAAAAAAGGAACTGCAACTGCAAAAGGTCAAAAGGTGCAGAGAAAGGATTTGTTGGGGATAATAAGAAAAGTGAAGAGCACATTTTTACCAGAGATTACAAGCTTGACTTGTTTAGTCCTACACACCAAAAGCCAAGCGAAGCCAGGATTGCTCTTGCAGCATAATCACTGGGGAGGTGGAAAGCATGATTAAGTCAAAGGACAAAAAAAGCAGTGGAGTAAATGGCTGTAAACTTACCCATTAAGATGCTTAGCCTGAAGATGTGAAGAGCATTTCTAAACAGGTTTAGACTTGAGATTACTTTATGAAAGACATGAGATGCAAAACCAGGGACTGGAGTCAAAAGTCCTTATATTGTTATACTTTGCTGATTTTAGGTAGTTCAGATTAGGGCTTCCTCCTCTCTTTTCCCTGGGTGAAGAAATGGGCAAAGGGGCACCCTCAGGGCTCCTGCCTTCTCTAGGCACACTCAGCTCACTGGGCAGCCCAGGCTGCTCAAATATCTCAGCCACCACCCAAAACCCAGTTCCTGACTTGTGCCTTCTTGTCCAGCTCCTGAGAAACCAGGAGGGCAGCTGCACTGCCATCAAAACCACCCAAGGATCTGTCCAGGCTCTGGCAAAAGTTCTTGACTTTTCAACAGCTAGAAAAATCTTCAGCATCAGTGCAGCACACCACAGTCTGTAACCTCACCAGGAAACCTTACACCTTGACACTTTACTTCAGACTTCTTGCAGATTGGATGCTCCAAGGCATTTTAGAGATTGTACACATTTTCAAGTTTGTTTTGGAATTTTTTTCCCCAAGAGCATAAGGAATAACTAAGAAATAAAAAACGCTGAAAATCCAGGGTACAGTTCTACGACACAGGATGAACTCTGAATTGCAAGGTTAGGCCCAAACTGTAGAATGATTTGCATACTACTTTCTTTTCCATGTGAAATGACACAGTTTGGATAATAAAACTTCATTAACCGTGTGACTGTATGCAGTTGGGCAATACTTGTCACTCCCCTGTATACAAGACTATGTAGCACCAGGTGCTGCAAGCAGAATGTTATTTCACTGGGATTATTTTTAATCTTCCAATAGAGAACAAAAGCCAATCTCCTTAAAAGACAAATAGGACTAGATGACTACTTGAGGTAAAAGAAGAAACAAAATTAGAGAAAATAGAGACCCATGAGTGTTTGTGTCAAAGCACCACTGCTCTTCACAGTCTCTGCTTGTGTGTTGAACACTGCTTAAACAAGCCAGGGTAAATATATATCACCTGATTGTCTTCACTGTTTTGCTCAAACCCAGAGGAGCTGGGATTGCTCTGTAACAGAACTAAATCATTCCTGAGCTTATTAGTTAGCAAGCTAATAAGCCCCTAAAGGAGAAACAGTTTCCAGTCATTATAGAAATCTTCACAGGGGGTGTGGAAGAGCTAACTGTGCCAGCAGCAATGCAAGGAAAATTACAGGAATAGCCTCTGTCTGCACTTAAAACTGCCACAGGTAAAGTATGAAACTGGGCCATCACATGTAGTAAAGGCAGTGACAGCAGCACAAGAAAGGTGGAAAGCGGCAAGACTCTTGCCCAGGGCCTTAAGACTTCTGAGGCCACACAAGTCTAGGATACAGCCAGTCCAGGACCTATAGTTTCCACATTCAGCACACTGGAATGATACTTGGTTGTGAGACACTACAGAAGTAAACATTATCACTAAAATATCTCACCGAAGTTCATTTGCACTTTACAAGTGTATTTTTACCACCAAATTTCTGAACAGAAAAGTATATTAATTACTATTTAATAGACAAAACCATCCTCAGGTCTTTACCCAAGGACCAAATCAATGAACCACACTGGTCCTTTGTGCAGGAGCTGACCCACTGCCTCTGACTCCCAGAGAACTGCTCAGGAGCGTGTGCCAAGCAAGGGGCGCCTGAAGTGGCTGAAGAGCCATGGCATGGATGCTCTCTAATGAGAACAGTGTGGCACTGTGCAACAGAGGAAGAACAGCTGTGACTCATTTCACAGTCTACTGAACATGAAATGAGTTTGCTTCCATCTGTGAAAAACGGTGCTACCACTTGTGATCCATATTAGGCATTGCTGTTACCATGTCTTCTGATAACATGGTCAAAATTACAGATTAAGCAGCAGTGAGTTCTCCAGTTTCTGCTGCATCAGACAGAGACACAGTTTTGGCTGCCTTGGTCTCATTTCTGGACTCAGTGATCAGTCCTGCAAAAACAACAGCAGGACAAGTGTTGGTCTATTTTTTGTCAAAATGCTCCATTCACATTGACACTAAAGGCTTGTCCCCTGCTCATTGTGACTCCCTAGCTGGGACACAGTGGGAGATGTGCATTTCCAATTATTAAGAGAAAAAGTATTTTAGTAGTTACTCAGAAAATGTATCACTTTTCTAGCACCAGATCATGAGACCTAATAGCCGAACATCACTCAATCCTTCTTTCAAGGAACTGCAGCAAATCTTACAGTCCCCAGCAGCCCAAATACATTAATCCCACATGCATTTCAAAGTCAAGCATGGTTCCCTCATTGTGCTCCTTTATTAAACCCTGAGCAGGCTAAAAATGGTACATCCTTACAGGTTCCCTTAGTCATGTTTCTACTACATGGACCTGGGGCAGCACCAGACCCCACAGCAATGAACACCAGCCAAGCCAGTGTTGGTGCCATGGACAGGCTGACCCTTCTCATTTGTGGGGTTACAAGTCTCCAGGTGATTGATTTGAGAGTAAAATGGGATGGCATGCAAAAGTCTAATGAATACACATTGATTT
This sequence comes from Zonotrichia albicollis, assembly GCF_047830755.1. NCBI lineage: Eukaryota > Metazoa > Chordata > Aves > Passeriformes > Passerellidae > Zonotrichia > Zonotrichia albicollis. The sequence goes on along the minus strand of NC_133824.1, from coordinate 28,466,845 downwards.
CAGCAAATATTTAATGTAGTGGCATCCAAATGAATCATAAATAATATAATGAAACTAAATATTTTGACAGGCAAACAGTTGGATTCATTACTACAGTCACCCTTCTTATTCAATTATATCATATCATGTCATGACAGTTAAAACAAGTTTCTGTGTTAGGACAAAAAACGTAACAGCTTTTCTTTGCAATTCTGAATGGAAAAAGCTGAAACATTGTGATTTCCAGTACAGTGCAAATTTCAGTTTGTGGCTAACTCAAACTGTCGAATCTTGGCAAGTCAGCAGACCACCTCTCTTCCTCTCAAGATGCATTCTGTCAGCAGAAAGCACAGGTGCTTCTAATGAAAAAATAAAGATTCAATAGAAGCTTTTCAGCATTGGGTGCATTTGTGCAACAATTGTGCCAGTAATATATTTGTTTTATTCACCTTGCTACGGCCATCAAAACTAAAGAAAGAAAAAAATTACTTTTTCTCCAGACTAGTACATTTCATGGGTTTCAGAAACACAACCTTCATATTTCCCTCCCTCATTGATAAAATGCCAAAGATGTGACAGTTCCAGTATAGCTATAGGAGGTTTCCAAACAGTTGTACCACAGTCTACCTCAAAGTGGTAGCCAAACACTGCTTCAAGAGCCCAGCATCTCTTCCTGAGCTCAAGCCCAGCTAGGCACAGAGCCAGGAGCTGCTGCCACTGACAACAGTAGCATCTTTGCAAATCTAATTCAGGAAAGCAAATTTTTTAGTGTAGGACTGGAAGTCACAGACTTCTGAAGTTTAATTGCAGTCTAAAAATTATTCCCAGAGCATTCTCAGGTGCATAACTGTCTTTCATCTGTCTGATACACACCCTTACTTTTCCTCAATATTTAATCCTTTTCCTCAATATTTCATGCCTTTTTCAGCTAGGCATAAATTTTCACACAACCAAATTAAAACACCTTGAAAATAACAAGCATTGTGCTTCAAAAGCTTTTATAAAAAGGCAAACAAACATTAGACCAAGCATTCATTCTGCTTTTGTATCACACTGCACTGGCTTCCTAGGAATCAGAAGAGGAGAATTTCATGGATTGTTGTTAAAAGTAATTTTAAAAGGAAAAACAAATTAACAAAATGCAGGGGTCAAATATTGCAGAAGATTTTAGACACTTAGGAAAATCTTTGCTCTTCAAGTCAGAAAAAAATTGCAGCCCAAACACTAAAAGAGGGCTCTCTTCATGAGAACCACACCCCAACCTAATGCAGTTTCCCGACAGAGGGCCCGGTCACAGCAGAGCTTGCAGAGGGGAAAAACAGAAGCCCAGGAAGACCACTTTTTTGTGGGCTAGGTTAGACCCCAACAGACAGTGAAAGAGTGATGAAGAATAATTTTAATTTTTTTGGCATTTTACTAGGAACATTTTCATTCTGAAACTTGTTAGATATACAGGCAAAATAAAAGCACCCAAGCTTGGATAATTGTAAGTAGGGTAATGGCCTGTGCTTAGGAAGGACTGCCTTCCCTCAGGGAAATCCTGCCACAGCTTTGCCTATTTCAGAAGCCAAAAATTTTCTCTGGAGAAATTATTTTTATGAGCTATCTATGATTCATCCTTGGCAGAGGGATTTAACTTTAGTCAGCAAAGCTGAACTCCAGTACAAAGAGGAAAATCACCCTGGTCTTTCTGTCATTACAGTGGCAGAACTGAACACCTTCTTGTTAGCAAGGCCCCTCCAGAGCATTGTTGGATGCAAGGAACGTTACAAATACAATTTACCAAGGACACCAACGCTGGCAGTAAGAAGCTGATTAAGGGGAGTAGCTATCGTGGTGCGACAGGTAGTCCCACCTCCAGGATTTTCTGTGGCACAAAGCTCCTACCACTCAGCTTGTCTCCAAGGGTTTAATTACCTTCTGGAAATGAAGCGTGGTCGTAAAGGGGAAAACTTCGGGGAAAGATTTGTTTTCAAGCAAGTCAGTTAAATCCTGGAGGCTTTACATGTACTAAAAGGCTTTAAAAGACTATGTCATTTTGTCAGTGGGCTGTTTAGCAGCAGACGTTTACTGTATAAAAATCATTATCTCATTTAGTCTTTTATTAGCTTTGTCACCATTCCAGAGAAATGAGATGAACTACTACCATCACAGTTGCTGTTTCACAAAAGTACAATATATGCTCAAAATTAGCAAACAGGTCCTTCACAACAACCAGGTCTTTTCTGACTTTAGCAAAAATCATCAGAAGAGGTTTGAGGGTATGGTAATCATCTCATTTTTTCTTCAGCTAGAATTACTTAAATATAGAAAAGATCCATTGCTGAGAAGGACTAACAGCAGCAAAGACAGCATGTCAAAGATAATGACTTGCACAGCTAATCCCCATGTATCACACTGCATATTTACCCCTTGATGTAATAAGATCTGTGTTTCTCTAAATAAGAATTCATCAACATTAATATCACTGGCAGAAATAGGACAGAGAATGTAAATCTTGCAAATAGGTTTTATAAATAATATCAGTAATTTTCTTCCTTTCCATCAAGCTTCCATTCCAAAACCCATTTGCTGCAATGCAATAAAACAGTAATGGTGTCAGTCTATAGGTGATGGTGAAAAACCTACCACCTTCAACTAGAAGATACATGCCTGAAGCAGCCCACTCATCACTGCAGCTTCCTTTCTAATCTCAGATGTCTTGGGCAACCTTAGTATCTCTAAGACATGGCTTTCACAGATCCCAAATTGGATTTCCAAACATATTTGGTGGGTGGACAATTAGCATGTGTCTAGAGAGGTGCTGATCTCCAGCTTCCACATGCAAGTTGCCTCAGTGGCAGCTCACAAGCAGCACACATTCAGGTCAGCACAGACTAACATACAGCTCACTCTCACTCTCCCCAAAACTTTGTTCCCCAGCATATTCCTCTCCTGTAATCCAGTTCTGGGGAATAAATCAGAAGGTCTCATTTTCAATTCCAGTTGAGGAAGAAAGAATCGCAGGTATTTGGTGGTAAAATCAAGACCTACACCTTCTTTCCTCTTTCCAAGTCAGCTTTGGTTGGGCATGAAAGGGCCTCTCTTCTCCTGTGGCATAGGGGAAATAGGATGACATCCCAGCCTTGCTGTACACTGAGGGACAAGGACAGGACAGCATGGTTCCCTCAATATCCCTTTTCACAAAGAGTCTGGTGGAGATCAAAAATATTAATGTATGCATGTGTCCAGTGGCTACCTGTGCAGAATCCATGGCTAATGCCATGCAGTGACCAGGGAGTATAGAAAAGGAAGCAAGGATGTTCAGGTTGCCAAGGGCAGACAGGTTCCTGTCACAGGTTCCCCATCCTCATTCTACAGCTTCTCATATCAGCACCAGACTTCCATGTACAGCACAAATCACAATCCATTTATCCTTCTTCCTAACAGAAATCACAGACTTGTTAGAACCACACCAATAAAGGGAAAGAAGCTGTTTGCTGAAGTTAAGGAGATGAGCTGGAAGACAGCTGAGCAAGTCAAAATGTTTGCTAACACTAATATTTCAGCAGTCTAACAGAGGAATAGTACAGAGCACTGCTGCTTGGAGTAATTTGAAATAAGTTGGAAAAGCTTAAAATATAACGTGAACATGAGACATTATCAGAATAGCACAGATCTTGGAACTTGTGCCTCTCAGAAAAGCATTCCTCCAGCCTCCTTTAATGTAGTTATTTAATTCCTTAGACAAATAAAGAATGATCTAATTTTCCAAGTTTTTTAGAAAACAAGAAGGGAATGTTTTCAAACAGCAAGAGAATCCACATCAAAGTGATTTGTGGATATATTTTGATGTAATTCATCATGATTTCCTACAACTCTACTTTAATTTCATTGTTTAATTGCTTTAAGGCAAGGACTGTCAATCTTGTGAAAATCCACTGAATGTGTCTTCTGTAAAATACTAGCTTTTTAGCTTCAGAGAAAAGATGGAGGGGTTCAACACACCCTACATTCCACAACAAATATATCACCAATTTACAGTCATCTACCGTTAGGATAAATGCCTACTCATCTCTTTGCCGTACCATGAACCAACAAATCGAAATTAATCCAAATTATCTGAACACCTCAGTACAAGCGCTGATGAACTCCAGAACTGCATTATCAACTCAATTTGGGAATCTGGCCCCAAATGCTTTACTGCATGATAAGGAGTGAAAACATGGCTAAGTCACATTTTCCATGTTAGAATTTTAAAATATTAATAGCTTATACTGCTTCATGCAGTCACCCAAGGCTCCCATCCCCCAGAAATGAAGGAAAAAGAGAGAATGATGGGGTTTTTTGCATAAATCATCACAGAACTGGTAGGTCCTGGCAAAGTATCTTTCAGTATAAATTGATTTTAAACTGCAGTACTTCCAGAAGCAGACTACCCTGTATCATGTCCAAAAGCAAATATAAACATTAGGAAAAAACTTACAAGAGTGCTGAAGTTAATTTTTTTCTCTTTTTCCTTCAACCTTTACATTTTATTATAGCAATTTTTTTTCTGCACTTGAGGGGACACAGCCAAAAAAGACTTTAAATATGAACTCCCAATTGCATTACAGTATGTTTTGATGGGGATGGAATTACTTCTTTCACTAACTCCACATCTGAATTACTGACAGCCCATTCTCAGCATACTAATTTATTGCTAATGATTACACAGTGGATGAGACCATTTCTAGATATGACCTAAATATTCAGCAGAACAGCTTCATTCAAAACATCACACTTGTTACTGTGTATTTTCTCCACCTTAAAAAACAAAAGCAAAAATCATTGGTTTAAACTGAAAAAAGCAAAATAAAAAAACAACCTCATTCCCATATCTGAGGTTTCCTTCTGCCCTTGCTGCATTTAGCACAGCAAATGACAGTAAAGCCTTTATGAAACTGTCCTCCAGGACAGAAACAGATAAAACCATTATAAATACTAAATATAGCATTCTAGATACAAAAAGTTAAACAGTTGCATAGAATTATTATTTGCATGCATATTCTTACAAATCAATACTTACTTCAAACCAGAAAAACAGATGTAAAATGATACAGTTAATGAGTTTCTAGTAAGTGGGTACTTTAATCCACATCAGGACAGCTGAAGAAAGGTGAAAAAGGTAATGAAACACATTGCAACCTGTGTTGCGCTTGGTAGACGTTGCTGAGAAGAATAAACACTTGCCATTTATAACCCCACACTTAACACACATCTCTCCTACACTATGGCCAAATGGAAGGCACTTTGTTGTTGTGCACTAGCTATTATTTAGGTTTTACATTTCAAATTTATTTTAAATTACTTCATAGAGATTCAGGCCTATGCAAATATTGCAACCATTAGTTCCTGTTGATTTCTTCATCACTCTTACCTGCAGGTAAAGGTATCTCCAGTGAAGCAACAGACCCACAAGGGATAGATTCAAGCTGAACAGTGAGGTGATCTTTCCAGAGAAAAAGAATAGTTTACAACCAGAACAGAAATACCTCAATCAACTGATAAGAAATTTTCTCCTAGTAATTTCACTGCTTACATAGTATTGCACGTGCCTCATGTTCATAGAATGAACAATGAAGACAGGTACAGAAGAACTGACAACTTGACACTGGCTGAGAGAAGGTGCTCACACAGAAAGTCGTGGTTCAGTGGTAAGATCCTGCCTGTTGCATCCCAGGCACAAGGACATGTTGCCAAGAAGGATGGGGAAAGCAAATCCTTGCACCAGCTGAGCTTTACAGTGGGTTACAGCGCAATGACTGTGAGTCAGTGACACACACACAGCCCTGGCCCCTTGCACTTCCAAGAGATACCAAACACTGCATCTGGAAAGGCTGCACAGCTGCTCCCCACTCTCTAGGTACTAAATGGTGACATCCATTCCTCCATGTGAAGCATGGTGGGGAAGAGAAAAGCATAAATCCTGATCTATCTCCAGAAAGGCAATGTGACAGCAGCCACAAACACTTAGAGACCATGTCTGAAAATTTTGAGCTAGCCAGAGGCAAAGTCTGTGCCACACCAAGTCTGGCTCATGCAAAACTGAGAAGTTTTGGGATCTTTCTTACCCCCTGCCTTGTGTTTGTCTTGTCAGTGTACTTGTGGCTTCATCAGGAGAGAGAAAGCTCTGAAGCCCCTACTGTTGGTGCAGCCCAGCAGACAGATTTGGCTGTTGGTACTGACCAGCATGTACCCACCAGCCCAGTAACACCAGCCTCAAACAAAAAAACACCAAAAAAACCCACCAAAAAAAAAAAAAAAAAAAAAAAAGGAAAAAGCTTTTAAATGAGTCTGAGCCAAAACGTTTCAAAAATAGCTTCTTTCCTTAAGGGTTTAAAATCAATAGAACAGCACTCTTGCTGTAATTACTCACTGATAGCTCAGGACAGAAGTACTGCAATGGGAAGAGAGGCAGAAGGCCAAACTCATATCTGATGTAAGCAAAAAGACTGTTCAGAGTACACCAAGAACTGTAACCTCTCCTTACATGTCAGAATCTGACCCACAGTGCTCAAAGATCACTGTTGCTGATCACTCAGATGAGACCATAGTGAGACTCAAGCATTAATCAAAAAAGACAAAGAAAACCTGAAATGTACCATTCATTCACTTCATGTTTTATTTACTTTTTTAAAGAATAGTTGCAGCCTTAATAGAGTACTTTTGATTCATTCAAATGGTTTCTGAAGTTCTTGCATATCCTCCATTTTTCTGATGTAACTCATTTACTGAGGAATGCCTCCATTTACAAGGCTATGACTCTCTCCTCTTCGTCCGAGTTCACAGCAGTTCCCACCACCAACATGCAAGCTGTCAGTCAGACAGACATTTGCTATAAACATCTTCATTTCCTTTTATTTCTGCAGACACCTTTAAACAGCACCACTGCTCAATTCATAAGCCATATTAGTGCAACATCTCTCTAGACAGTCTCGCACAAAATTAAATGCCCATTTAGCAGCTTACAAACCTTACAGCAGTCGGTTTATTTTCACTCATTATTGTAACAGAGCAATCAAGAACAACAGACTATTACAGCATCATATAACATGGCCTCTCTATCAACCCACTGGCATAAAATTAAATAGCTATGTGGAAGATGAAGTAAACCCCTTATTTATGTCTGACAGTTTTGTGACGCTACTAAGCAAATAATGGCTGCAGACAGATTTCTAAAATCAGGACAGCTCAATTCACCAAGGGTTAACTTGTTCCCACACCAGGACCTAAGCCTTTCTCTTGCTTAAGGACTGTTTAATTATGTATACCAAGTGCAGCAGCTCCAGCAGGAAAGATTAAAACAGGCTCTTTCAGCCTAATGCGAGGACATTTAACCAGAACACTGCAAAGCTACAAACCAGTGTCTCTCAGGTTCATGTGAGTATCACAAGAATCAGGGCAAAAAATTTCATTCCCCAATAAAATAAATAAATGAATAAATAAACAAACCAACAAATAAATTTGAAGGGTCTTAGACACAGAAGTAAGGTTTAGAAAACAGCTTTCGCATAATACTGGATTTTTTTGTTCCTGACCATCTCATGAAGTGCTTAAAAAGTGCTTGGATGCTTCTGAAGTACCAAAGAGCATATGCAGCATGTCCACCAAGTGATATTTTCACTTGCATGGAAATAATAAGATCCTTTAACTTAAAACCAATTTTCATAGGGAACAAAAGCTCTCAGAACCAGTCATTTTAACATGCTTCATGGCACCTCTCATTTATGCCATCCATTTGCTCTCAATCCATAATCATTAAGGATACTTCCTGAAATACTCAAAGCAACCCACAAGTGACAGAGGACATCCTCATATTACATTTTTGTGTTTGTGCAATATCATCTCCATTAAGCACATTCTTTTGACAAAACCACCTGTATCTACCTTGTCCAGCCTGATCAGGACTGCTTTAACATTCAACGTTTCAGAGCAGTTTGATGGTTACTATTTCTGGAAACTGGAGAAAAAGCTTTCCATGCAACCATAAACCCCAAACCCATCGCCTTTAGTTAAAAGAAAAAAAAAAAAAAAAAGAAGAGACAAAAAAGAAGAGACAACAGATCACCCCATCTCTAGAAGAATGCCCAAGGCAGCTCACTCCTCCTAACAGCTACGATAATATGCCATAATATGGGGCGAGGATGCCCAGCAGTGGCAGGTGTGGGGCCATCCACAGAAGGAAACTGCTCCTTCACCAGTCCCAGAGAGGACCAAGGCCTTGCAGAGCCTCTCAGAAGCTGAGCAGAGTTACCCTGGACTCAATGTATGCAGCAAACAACTTCTGCCTGACACTGCAAGCCCCGGATGATGCTTGGAAACTAGCAATAGCATGTTACAGCTTTTCTCCCTTGTGCTGCTCTTTATCTGACTACTGCACCATTTTCTTTTACAAGTACTGTAGCAACACAATTGGACCAAGATGAAACAATCATGCATACAAATTTGCAGTTCTCTGCAGAAAATACTAAAAATTATTTCTGGACTGCTTTCCTACCAGACAAAATCTGGTTAAAGAAAATGAAATTTTCTATAAATTAGTGTAAAGCAAAAATAATTTATATGGTCACCAGATAATGAGAAAAATATATAATAACAGAAGAAAAATGTCCCTTTTACCATCTCCCAGCAGAAAAGTCAAGGAACTCTCAATAAAGGTCTCCTTCTTTTGCACCCTTTCTACTAATCACATTAAATTTCAGAGACGGGAAGCATCTACAATTTCATTTTACAAGCCCTTCAGAAAAATGAGATAGATTTCTCAAGCAAAGGGAGCTCTTGAAGTCTTTCATATCTCCTTTTCAGAAATACATGCCTTCAGGGAGTTCCTCCTGCCCCCTTTTTAAGCCCAAGCACTGATACAAAAATCAAGAACTCTGGGGCAGACAAACAGCAGATTCCCAGAAGCCCAGGGTATATGAATATGAAGGTCTCTGATAAGGTCTCAGAACTTTCCAGAGAAGTTTTACTTTCTGTAATTTAAGGTGAAACTGTTACAACTAGAACACAAGCAGTAAGAGGTGGGTAATGTGCACTGGGCACTTGGAACAACATTCTTTAGACTCTGTTAGCTCTGTACTAAGAGCCACACTTTCCAAGCCCTGTTCACTGCAGGGTTTGTATTAAAAATTAAAATAACAAAAACATAAAACGCTGCACAGAGCCAGTGTAAAAACTGCAGTAATGGATCATGTGTGTTCACCTAGTGCAACTTTTTTAATGAACATTAAACAAATTCTGAAAAGCAAACTACTAGCAAAGCAGTGAAATACTTGCACGACCCTCTCCATAGCACATTTTAGTCTATGCATTCCAGTCTGTTCTCTTATAAACCCCATTTTTAAGTATTCAACAGCAACATGAAGCTGTCCAAGCTCTTCAGTTCCCTAAACACATTCATTTAAACTTGAAATGCTGAAATGAGGTCAAGGGTAACCAGTTGATGTAATTTTATGGATTTCAGTAAAGCTTTTGATACAGTCTCTCACAGGATCCTTCTGGCAAAATGCTCATCACACAGGTGGATAAACACTTGATGGGTGAACAACTGGCTCACAGGCCAGGTGTGAAGGGTTATAGGGAATGGGGTGATATCAGACTGGTGACTGGTCACTAGTGGGGTTCTCCAGGGCTCCATTTTAGGGTCAGTTCTCTTCATCATCTTCATAAACAGCCTGGACTCAGGACTTGAATGCATACTGAGCAAGTTTGCTGATTATACTGAATTGGGAGGAGCTGCTGACTGCTTCAAAAACAGAGACATCCTGAACAGAAACCAGGACAGAGTTCAAGAAACTTTTGGAAAATGCTCTCAAGTGCACAGGAGCGTTCTCAGGGTTATCCTGTGCAGACACAGCAGTTAGACTTTAACAACCCTTGTGGGTTCTTTCCAACTCAGGATGCTCTATGATTTTATGGATATCCCTGCAGGGTAGGTTGGTGGCATCTACATTCATGGGAAGCAAAAATCAGAGTATAAGGTTATCAAAATTACAACGGGGCTTCATTTGTGGCTCTTGATAGACTGGAGACAATGATACTGGATTGCAGCAGCCCCTCCCAGCTGGGTGCTCCATCTCCCATCGCCTGTATGGCAGCGTACATTCCCATCAGTGAATGCCTTGGCACCGCGTGCTGCTCACTGATCCCCAACTAGCAAATATTTAGAGCTCTGGGCAACCCAGTTTTTCATCAAACAGAAAACCTGCCAAGCTTAGTGAGCACTGAGTACTCTGTCATTAGGGGCATACCTTACTCAAGATTTAGAAATGCTAACTGCTGCAGTCCAAAGAGTAGCAGGACCATTTATTCTGACTGCAGCACACTTCTGAGCATGGTATTAAATGCCAGAAACTTTAATTTATATCTGATACAGAAGTATCCAGCTGGGCTGTCAAAAATACAGCTTTGTATTGTTTCCTAAGAACATAACTATATTACTTGCAATATAAACCCACTTCTATACTTGTTCAATATTTTTGTGCTCAAATCTGTTTCTGAATTCAATAGGTCAGCTCTGTAAAGCAACTATAAGTTCCTGTTCATGCTCATTCCTATTCAAACCTAAACATTCCCTTCCAAGGACTTGGCTCTCACAATGTTGAACCTTGTGTTGATTCAGTAGAAATAAATGGTAAGACCAGTATGACATAAGAACAGTTCTCAATAGTTAATAACTCACAACAATTCACACTTAGTCTAAGGAAAGGGCTAAGAAAACAGAAATAAAACTAATTAAATCACTTCCTGAAGTTGTTTAAGCTGATCAGTGGTAGAAATGGCAACAACAGAAATTTAAGTCTGCTGCCTCTTCCTTCAGATTCAACTGGCCATAATAAGCACTAATGCAAGCTCTCTCTTAATGCTACTTTCCACAGCAAACATAAACCAAACCAGTTTGAAAGCCTCAAGTTGAAGGACAACACTAAGTCCAGAGTAAAGTGCATGTGTGTAGCAGTTGTCACTTCTCTCATGGACAATATGAGGTCCAAATGTCAGCTCATCACACCAAGGGCACCTCCAAGATATAACCAGGCCCTGCTGCAGTTTCCTGACTCAGTGATGAAAGTGATTTTTCACTTTCCAAGTGATGAACAGCAGTCCAGTTAAAAGCATTTAAAAGGATAATAAGGAGAGGCTGATCAGCTTCCTATAAAACTTGAGCACTTCTAGACAAGCAGAGGAAAGACAAATTTAGATGTAGGTCAGCAGGTCTTGCAACATCATAGACACTTTCCTCAACATTTCATCACCAAAGTGTGACTACCAGGCCATGTTTAAAGCCTTGACTTAAAATCTGGGACTACTACAGTTCAAGAACAGAAAGGCTTATTATGTACCCACAAATAAAGATGTGCTGCCACGCCAAAGACAAACAATAGATACAAATGTCTGTTCAAAAACAATGGATATCTCACATTGTAGTCAATAAACACAAACATAGAAACGTTGTTCTGCATAGACATGCATAAGCCTAGTTATACTTAATGATATATTCATGTCACAGTACTGAGTCAGATCAAGGGAAAAGGCAATGTAACATAAAGACAGTAAGGCTTCACCTTTGGTAATACTGCACATATCTAAAAACACATTCTTGATAAATCCACTAACAACTGAAACACAAAAACGTTTCTGAATGAAGTAGTGTTAACTTGGCAGTAGTCAAAAGCATCTAAGCTTGAATCTTGCTTACACAGATTTCACAGGGAAATTAGCCCACATCTGAAGCATAAGTAATAAGTAAATCTTGTAACTTACTAAGCATGACTACCCCATCCTCAGCAGGTTATGCAGAGGTCAGCAGACACCAGCAGTGCATCTTCAGCCTTACAAGAAAACCATCAGTTATTTCTCTCTGAGTAGATGACAGCTTCACGAGAGACATCCTTCACCAAAAAGTCACCCGTAAGGTCTGACCAGCAGGCAGAGCCCAGCACCTGACAAAGTGCCAACAAAGCCAACTGCTACATCTGACAGAGAACATCCAATGCTCATGGTCAGCCTACTGACAGCCTTTGAGGGAGCAGCCCAACCCCACAGTATCCCCTTGAGCAGAACATGCTCCTGGTGAACCTGCTATTGCCCACAATACTACAAACAATAGCCACCATGCTTAAGTCACAAAAATCCTAAACCACTAGTACACAGCTGAAGAAGTTAAAACACATATGTAAGACATGTCTTGCACCACTACCTAGTCTGTAATACATCACATTTTGTAAAAGCAACTAGAATTGCTTTTGTTGTAAAAGCAAGTCGTAAAATCTACCAAGATGCCTCTTTAGAAGGGTTTACTGACAACAGCATATTAATAAAGCCACTGCCAATGGCCATTGCACTTCTGTTGTGCTGATGACAGGGTTTAGAGTCTTTGGTGCAATGCAAATGTAAAAACAGAAAAAGCGTTTCACGGAATTTCACATATAGAAAATTCGTACTTTGAGAAAACTGCATTCTTCTTTTCATATTTCAGATATACAGATTTTATGAAGTAGAAAGGAACTTTCAAGAAGGTTCTATGAATTATCTAGGGGAAAAAAATCCAGAAAATGGTTTAAATGTCAATCCTTTTGATATCGACACTCTTGTTCCATGCTAACTTCTTTGTCTTAGATGAGTTTATCCAATTTTCAAATGGATTATACAAAATTATAAAAAGGGAGCACAATACTTAGGTTGGGACTAATCCTAAAATAAATTCTCAGTGCTTGGATTTCTTACTATTTTGAAAAATTAAACTATTTTCTTTGGAATAATTTCCTCAGACTTGTAAGAAAACTGATGGTAGCACTTTTGGTAAACAGAGTACACAGCAACATGTTCCATAGGTTTGTACATGGAGAAGGACATGCACCTACAGTGGATTAAAGTAAATGAGAATGGAGATGTTTCTGACTTAGAACCAACTAAACTCTACAAAAATTAGAGCCATCCAGACATAGTCCTTTCTAAGCAGAATACATGCCTTCCATAGCTTTACTGTTCTGAAAAATCACACAGTATGATCCCCACCTCCATGCTGTTTAAAACCAGCAAGCAGGGATGCTATTAGAGTTCTTATGAAGGGTATCTGCATTTTGGATAACCACTCTGGCAGCAGCACCACACTAATGCAATCCAAGGCACTCACCAATCACTCGGGTCCCAAAAAACATACTCATGGCACCCACTAAGGGTCAAACAACAAGGAAACAGGTATAAAGAAAGTGGACGTTTACAGCACAGGTTAACATGAACATCAGACATTGTACTGAGCCACAACCCTGACATTTTTTCAGACTCTCTGTGTTCATACTGTATTTGCACTATAAGAGCTTTAATTATCATAAGTTAATCACATCCCCGAGGCATTACGATGCAACAGGCAATGGCGGATGCCTCTAATCCCTCTGGGGTGTAATTATTTCATAACCACTACATTTCAGGGTTACCTGATTGCCATTATGGAAAACTTTATACTTTCTCCTTTCTCAACCCAAGCCTTTTAAAATTAAATACATCTCTGACCTATTTTACAAAATCCTTATTCTTTCCCTTAAAATGCAATGCAGGACTTATTATTTTCTTCAGACAGCAGACAAAGGCTAATCTTCTCCCTCCATCCTCTTCTTTCACCACCTCCCTCCACTCTTCATGGCACATCTACCACAGTATAAACTATTTGGAACTAGTATTTTTGAAGATGACAGACAATATTTGAACAGAGATTTGTTCATTGTTTGATGTAGGAAGGATTATGACTCTCAGCTCCACAGTGAGAATTCTGTAAAAGACTTGTTGCTGTAAGAAACCAGGGTCAAATACATGCAGACACATTTCCAGCTACAGCTTATCACCTTTCTAGTGGAAGGGATTTTTGACATCATGATTGGTTCCTCTCAAGTTGCTTCCATCAATATAAAACAGGATGTAGATCCACAAGAACTTTTTTTATTATTGAGTTTCTTTGCTTCGTCCATTTTCCATCTCAAATTCCTAAAAGAAGTATCACCAAAAGACACATAAGCAAAAGAAATTTAAGAAATTCTGCTTCCAGAATAGACCTTTCTATTTTTAGAGATTGCCAACGGCAGATGAAAATGCCATTTTCCTCACCATGAAAGACCAGGTTGGAAGCACAAGGAACTTTAGAGAATACGAGATAAACGAATCCTCCTTTCCTCACCCAGACCCTGGCAGAGTATCCTAGCAAATCCCCAAATTATACCCAGGCCTCTGAATGGGAACAATGAGGCCTAAATCAAGACTTTCAAATCAGGGCAGTGCTACTTCTAGGTCTCTCCAGGACCCATCTATGCATCTCTGGAAGAAACTACAAGCCAAAAAATTGCAAATGACACAGTTCCCACAGTGACACAAGCAATAACTGAGTGAGCAAAAACTGGCAGGGCTGTCATGGCCTTGGTGGGGCTGATATCAGGCAGTGTTGAGACATGGGCAGAAAATGAACTAGACTGCATTTGATCTGATGATAGAAATCTTAGAATATGCCAAAAATACCATTCTTTTACCTAAACTTTCAAGATATCAAAACATGTTATTATTTCAGGCTTTCCTCTCTCCTTTTAACAAGTCGAGGTCCTTATGCATTTGTTTGGTTGAGAAGATAAGAGCAAAGAGTAAGTAACAAAAGCAAAGGGTGAAATAAAAGGGGGGCAGTACATTTCAGACCGAGTCTGCTTGTTCAGCAAGAAACCAGGCAAGAACACCATTGCTCCTTGGCAGAAGCAATAAAATAATCAATATAACTGTAAGATGTCATTAGATGGCACAGACCTCAGCCAAGTATTACAGTATCCACCATGTGATCTTGCGTCCTGACATCTCTCTCTGACTCTAAAAAAATGCTTTCCCTTGCACCATTTTTTGTATTTTGTGTATTTTATTTGTGTTAGGCAGGTCAATTATTATAAGCACTGTCTTTATTTGCATTTGTCAATTTTAAAGCATTGATTTAAACTTTGAGGAGATTTTAAGTATTCAGGACCTTAAGTGTTCTGATTTTTAAATACAACACTCAAGAGTCTTCTTTCTAAACTCAGTTAGATCTCCAAATCATCACTTCTTTACAATACCTGGATATCTAAATAAAAACTTAGGGGCTGAGGTTTTCAGAGTCCTGCTGTAAAATTCTGGCTACCAGATAAATTTTCATCTCATTTTCTCTATCACTGGTTTAAGTTGACACCCAAAGAGTTTAGAATATGCTCTGCAGCTCAATTGCCAAGCTCTCTCCTTTAAGGATGACTGAGACAAGACGAGAGGCAAACCATTGCTGGAAAGGTAATTTGCCTGCAACAGTTCTTCTGAGGTAAATTCAGACTCATTAGATTGGAGTAAATTTTAAAAATTGCCTGCAGCTCATTGTTTTCTTTAATATATTGTTAAGAAATCTCCTACAGATACACTATAATAGGATTTCAGATAAATTAGGGCAATAGAGACAAAGATATCATTATTTTAAAAATAATGATCTTATGTAATGTGGACTATAAAACAGGAATCTTCAGTAAACTCTGTTAAAGTTGGAAAACAGATCTATCCATGCCTCTCTTAAAATTCCTTCAATTTTCTGTTCTTAAGTGATTTCTTGAAGCATTTTTATAAATGTTAAAACAAAATTCTGATCTCCTTGGCAATGGAAACATTTTCTCTAAGATTAGTGACCAAAACAGGGAAGTGCTTGAGTTGACTGGCTTGCAAGTCTGTAACAAAGCGATGTTAAAGCTGTTTCATCACCAAATCAAAGTGGGTGGGGGCCAGGTTTAGGTACTTAAACATATTCCAAGAAAATGGCAGGATTGAGAGCCATCTGAATCATGAAAATTGAAGGTCTTATCTTTCAAATGACTCTACTTTACACAGAATTATAAACACCACTCTAGAAGCCTGAAAACATCACTTTGTCAGGTTTTGCATTTTCTCCTCCTATTTAGTTATTTGACACTGTTTCTTTCTCCTCAAATGGAGCAAAAATGACAGCTAGGACAGGAAGAAATCGCACTGGTAAAAATAAACAATTCAACACATTTATACATACAGCCTTCAATATACCTATAATTGCTTGGAGTCTAACACTGAGAGGGCAAGTAAGAAAAATCCATATTTCCATTTCATTAAGCAAGTGCTAATCAGAATGTCCTGATTTGATGGGGTTGTCACTATGTAAATCAGAGGCAGTGTAACACCAACACTACAACACCTGAGTTACCATGTCATTCACTGGATCTGTCAGTCGCAGAGGAGACTGATGGACTGCTGGGAAATTGAAATTAGCCATCTACTGTAAAACACAAACAAACATGAAGGCAAACCTCAAAAGAAGAAAATCTCACAGATGTTTAATCAGAGGACTTTAAACTCAAACACTGCCACAGCAGCAACTTCCACCAATATTTTAATACTTCAAAGAAGAAGAAAAACAGAAAGCAGGTGTTGGAATATGGCATTGTCTCCTCTTGTTGTTTGTACACCTCAAGGCAGTTCATGCCCAGTCCAAACATTTCTTAGCTTCTTCTAGGGCACAAGTTTTCATTTGGAATTATAAAATATAATTTCAAACTATTTGCCCCTGAAGAGCAAGGACTCAGCAGAACATTTAAGAATATTTAAGACCTAATGGAGTGCACACACCTGCTGGCTGCTAAGCACTAGAGATGATGAAGAGCAGAGAGCTGTCAGAGGGCTGCTCCACAAGCCAAAAGGATAGTTCACAAATACAGTCAATCCCAGTAAGCCACAACTGTTTGCTCTACTGGCTTTAAACAGTTCCACAAACCACAGTTATTCAAAACACAAAGATAATTAAATTTTCAGATTTCTGTTAACACTACACAGCAGACAGATGGTCAAATTAGCTGTTTTAAATTTGTGTAGTAAAGAGAATATAATCTATTTTTAAAATCAGGATTTCAGTTAGACTTTCATTTGATTTCTACTTCTATAGGAATACAACAACACTTTGTTTTGCTTTAAAAATTGCATCTACATGATAAACCATATGTGCATCTCAAGTAACAAAAAACATTATGATCCATCAGAAGGTAAATGCTACCATCATTTTTCAAGACAGTTGTAATTAAAGTATTATAAGTGTCTCCCATTGGGATGGGGCTCCTTTTCCCCAGTTTGGAACAAGGACTGAGTTTAAGTCAGGGGCCATTAGGTAAGTGCTGCACAGGCAGAAAGGACATTCCTCTTATAAAGAATAGGCAGAAAATATGCCAGAGGGGATGTAGTAATGCTAACAGACTTCTGCAGAGTTGTTTTCAGTTTTGTCTTTTTTGTTTTGTGGATTTTCTTAATCCTTTAGAATTTAAGGCTTTCAGCCTAAGATAAGGCAAAAGAATTATCAGATGAAAAAAAAGAATGAAGCGAAGAGGTTGCAGACAAGAAGCTGTAGAAGCAGAAAAATAGCAGCACAAACTGAGTAGCTTAGCTTTGACAGAGCAAACCAACAGGTTAAAAGCTAGACTTAGCTCGCTGAGACACAGAAAGGTACAAATATAGTGAGCAACGTCTTCAATTTATTAACAAAGGTAATTATTACTGGTAATTAAAAACAACGAGGGGGCTGTGCCAGTAGGCAGAGCTTCTCCTGCAGTGCTGACCCTGGCTCCTCCCAAGTGCCTGCTGGGGCAATGGAAACCAGAGCAGGCATCTGGGAGAGCTGCAGTTAGGGTGGGGTATTCACCTAGACTGCTATCTGATTCTTCAAAACTTAACGCAATGTTATTATTACCTTAGGTTCATAAGATTTTACCACATAAGTGCAGAAATGCTTTCATGCAATATGATTATGAATTTACTTTCATTCCAGGATGGGGATTCTAGAGGAGCATTTTCATTTCATGTTTGATATTTTTATAGTGTCTTGGTTTTCCTTGGCATCAGAACAGAAATAAATGCCAAAGCCTTCTCAAAAACCAAACATGAGTTATCTTCTGGCAAACCGTGCTAGCAAGAAGTCGTGACTGAGAGAGGATGGGAATGATACAGGAAAAGCAGTACTTTTAATAGTTTTCATTGAATGGACCGAGATAGAGTGAAGGCAACTGAACTGAAGTAAGAAAGAAAAACAGAATCCCAGATCTGTGAAATTTCTCTCTGCTACCTACATCACAGGATATTTCTCCATCTCTTTTCATCTATGATAAATCCTATACATATATTCATATCCTGTACTTATGCAAAACTCTATGCATATAGAATGCATGCTATACACATATATATGCACACACTTTTATGTTTTACATGCAAAATATGAATATTGCCCATATGTATACAGCATTTACTAAAAGAGGACATTTTCTATACTGCTTATATCTAACAGTTTAATGATTACTACTCTTAAATTTCCTTTTCTGATTATTCCTATGATATTAATATTCAGAAATTGCATATAGAGGATTTAGGCTTATATAACTGAAAAAAAATCTCCCAGTCTTCTGCTGCAAAATTATGGAAAGAATTTTTACTACTACTGGACACATCTAAAAGAATTCAATAATCAAAATAATTTTATTATATGAAGCAAAGTAGAATGATGCAATTGAATGACACAGCAGCTGCCAATCCCTCCCACAAGGTGAGACAGAATAGCCAAGATGTAGCAGAAGGTGCGGCAGACTTTGTTTTCTCAAGTCACGTGCCCATTTTCAGATGTGCACCTAGAGAACCAGGCTGGCTGAAGGGAGGACAGGAGGGCCTTTCACCTGCAGAACAGGCTGCCATGGTCAGAAAACCTCCTCAGACATCACATCCTGCTCCTCTGGTAACACAGGCAAGTGCAGCACTGCCCTTCTAATCAAATTTTCTCTTCCTGGCATTCAACCCTAGCTTCCTAAACTGTAATTCCCAGCCCATGTTTTGCTAGATTATCTGGCTTTGCTGAGAAGTGCTTGGCTCCTTCAACTCTGATTCCTCTTCAATCCTCTGCAGGTGGCTGGATTTCCTCTTGCTGAGCAACCCAGCTCCCACAGCGTGCCTTCATGGGACATATGGCTCCCGATCATCTTGGTAGCCTGTGCTTTCAGGCATGAAGCTTTCCACTGAACCTGCTTTACTTTTCTTGTGGTGGCAGGACTCAAGTTTTAATATTCATATTGCCCTAACTTGAAAAAACACACAAGAATATCCCAGTTCCTACCATAGCCAAGATGGTCTCTCGGTAAAAGCAGACTTTGACTTTTTCACTTGTTCTATTAATTTCCAGCTGCCACTCAAGAATAAATATAGTTCAGCAAACATCAAAACACACATACACAAACATACGTCTCTTCATTAAAAAAAAATATTTCAGGCAAAATGCAGTGACTCTTTTCATTTGTAGCAGCACAAGTTCCAATCAAAAGCTTGCTGAAAGAAAGGGAATTATATCCAGTGACTCACAGTTTTTGGGTAGAGCCATAAACAATCCTAAAGACAGCTCAATCTGAATTAGCATTTTTGCAAGGAGAAGTCCAATTAGTAGATGGGAGAAGTCCAAAGTAGATGTGGTGTGCCTCAGATGATGTGCTGGTAATTCACTGGGTAAGATCAAATCCCTTGCTCGCTACAGTATTAAGGCATCTCTAAGGCTTTAATGTCAGCTACTGACTGAATACTTACATTTTAATGATAGCAAAGGTATCAGTCCCAGCATCTGGGAGAAATTCCAATTTGAGTTACTAGACTCTAATCCAGCTGAATCTTGCTACAGCATCTTCACACACAGAATACTTCTTCAGCTTTTAATATTAAGCAGCTTCTAGCTCTGAGCTCTGTACTTATTCAAGCAAGAGTGGCTGAATTTCACTGGTCTATGAAATTATTATCTACAATAAAGTCTCTAGAAACATTATGGTATTTATTTCACTGTAATTTGAACCCATAATTTAGAAAGAAGCCCCATTCTATAGAGATACATCCAATTCAGCAAACTTAGCTTTCATTTTTTTAACATTATTACCACTAATATACTTTTTTCTGAAATTAGAGTGGGTGGAAGCATGATAATAATTTTTTCTAGACTAAACTACATACTAGAAGACTGACCACTTTAATTAGTTCAGCACTCCCAAAATCATTACAATAAAAAAAAAAGGTGAGGAAACAAATAATAAACTGGAAGATCACATACCTAATTTCATCTGTACCTTCACATTGAAAATTTTATGTGAAAAATATTAGTTCAATCAGCCACAACAAGGTACCCAAATGTGATTTTTTGCACAAACAACCCAAATCATAAATAAAAACATAGCAACTTTAAATGCGGGTGACAGAACAGAGATAGCACTAAGAGGAAGAAAAAGCACAAGTGTTATAGAAGGTAGAAGACAGTTTATTTACCCTGATCAAAATATCAACCCTTCCACCCCATTCCCAATATTAAAAAGCCACTCTGTCTCCAGCATCACCATGACATCAAATTCCTCAACTGTCCTTCAGCACATTCATTACTCAGAGACTGCCACACAAGCTTTTTGTGTTTATTTCTTCAAAGCTTTGCTCTCAAAGGCTCTGTTGACAGAGTCAGATTATCAGCACTACTGATGCTGTTAGTATTACTGTCGTGCATATAGATAAACAGTACCACCTTTTTTCTTCCCAAAGACTTGAAACATTTTCACTTCGGTAAAGGCACAGTGCAAACTTCTGTAAAAGCTGAAAGCCCTGTGAGCTTTAAAATGGGTCCCCAGCTTCCCCACACACCACCCAGGAACCAAACCAGGCACAGATGGACACTGAGATCAACCACAAACACGCAGACTAAGTAGCCTCTTGGATCCTCCTATTCTTATCCACAATTATTTATAAAGACCCTCTTGCACAGACAAAATGTGCGTGTCCTAAGCTGACATTCCCTACACCATCTCAAAGCAGGAAAAGCCACTGACCTCAGTTTCCCCGTACTTGTACATAAGGTTTCAAGACAGTAACTTGGAAGGTGCAGCTGGGAACACCAGCACAGGCTCTAATTGGGCTTCACACACATTTCCTTCAACTGCCTGTCCTGGGAGAGCCCTTGCTGCAGCAACGGAGTAACCATTACATTTAAGTAATAGATTTAATGCTAGCAAGTATTTCCTCTTAAAGAATGAGCAACTCTAGGGCGCAATTTAATCAGACCATCATCTATCCTGTGCATTCCCAAATGAAGCAAATCCAACAAATTATTCTTTTCTCTCTGTTTTAAAGACAAGGGGGAAAAGCCCACAATGAAAAGGTTACAAAAAGCCATTAAAGTAAGAGATAACTGTGCCATCAAATTCTTTATACACCGGACATAGACCTTGGACAACAGTGCCACAAAAGCATTACCCATCTGAGATTTCCAATGCCTCTAAGGACCCTTGATTTACCAATTTAAAAAGTTGGAGACACATTTTAGAATCCACAACGCAACGCCCCAAAATTCAGATGCATAAATTGAGGCCACTGTATCCCAAATGATTAAACCAGAGTGATCTAATATTCATACTTTCCCTAGAGTATCTCTTTGGTTTTGAGTGCCGTCTTGAGACTCCTTGGCAGAGAGGAAGACTACGGAGCACAGCTGAGCAGCTCTCTCGCCTGAACTGCTCTCAAGACAGCACTTTGATAACAGGAAGAGACAGGACTCAGGAGAACACATAAATATCTTATAAGGTGCTGGAACACTCAGTAATTAATTTTTCAGCAAGGAGAAGCTTTTATTTCAGCAACGTGTAAAAAATAAATTTCTATTTCCATACCCACAGCCTGGCTACTCATGCTCTGACCCAAAGAGCAGAAACAGAAGAGTCACAATTAAGAAACAAGTATAAAAGAGGCCAAGAGCCCCTGCTTTTACTTAACCTAATTTCCACAGCAATACATGAGAGCTGTATTCCCACTACAGAATTCTGTGGAAATTTATTTCTTTCTGTGTGAACCTAAGAGAAAAAGAGCACTTTGGCTTTAATTAGGACATCAAGAGGGGGGTGAAAGTCCCTGAAAGCTTTACCTGCTTCAGCACAGACATGCTTTTATTGTTCTGAAGTCTGAGGTAGGTTAAACAAAGCGCAAAAGCATTAGTCACACCAAATGGAAATGTCCAACTCTGACAGGAACAATACATTAAAAGTTAGAGCCAAAGTCAATGCACAATCTGATGGGAAGAAGCATATTCCTCCACCTCTGCTGTCCTTCCTGAGCATTGATTTTGCCTGAGACTCTACCTACACAATTTTAAGCATTCTCTTCTGGCTTTATTGTTCTTCCAACGCACAAGACCACTTGCCCTGCTCCAAGCTATTTTCTGTGGTCTCAAGTAAACAATTAGTAATAGCCTAAATTAGCACCATGACCTGCTGTGTCTGGCAAGTTCCAGAGAACAGCTTCGGGCATGAGCCTAAGTGCTTTGCTACACTTCTGCACTTCAAGCCAGGAAGCCACAGAGAACAAAATCTGTTTATTGTGATGAGTCTGGAAAAATTTCCAGGATCAAGAAGTCATTTAACTAGAATATGAATTCAAAACACATTGAGGTTCCCCAGTCTCTTGATCTTACTGGAAATAAGAAAGAAATTAAGTTCCTATACCTCTCCTCTTTCACTTCACAAAACAGAAAAGGTATTTGTTAAAAAGGAAAAACAAAAGTCATGTTAGGAGGGAAAAATGTCAAGAGAAGTCAGAAGTCAAGGTATATACCTCATACCACAGGATTCAGTTGAAATACCTGCCCTCACTGAGAAGGCAAAATAATCTAAATAAATCAAAATCTAAATGTTGGGTGGGAGCATTAAAATACTTAACCTAGTCTTGGTCTCCATTTCTGGATTTGATAATAAGACCACCAGAAACCAAATAAAAATCCTTACTGGTACCCTATTCACAGGTTTTCATAAACAGTTTATTTAATTTTTTTTGAAATTCACATCCCCAAACAAATGTACTTTGCAACATTTAGTTCACCAATGAATTATAGACCCATTTTATAATAATTCAACTATTTGTTCAGCTGCTTGCAAACTTACTGAGCTAACAATGAACAACAATTCTTACTAAACATTTCAGATGTTTCCTTCAAAGATCTCACCCTTAGGGATCCAGGAAGGTAATACTGATATCCATTAGGTAAACATTTTGTCAGCAGTAATTCAAGTTTTTTACACGAAGCATTACACAGACGTAAAAAGACATCTCTTGGATAAGATTTCAGCACTCACAATGAATGTTTACAATCTAAGGCAGCAACATTCCAAGGAAGAAACCAAAGCTAAAACCCCCAAACTTAGTAAATGCATATACACATGGACAACTAGGTCACTGGGTTGCCAAAGACAAAATATCATAAAACAGATAAAACTTTCAGTGCTCCAGGAAAAAGCAGCCACATTGCCCGTCACCCTTCTGCTCGTAACAGTTACAAACTGGCAGTGGAACAATCCTTTCCCACCAATCCCAAATCACTGTGTTAGACAGACCATGGTCATCCATTTTTTTCAGTTGATGGAGGTGTTTTTCTCTGGGTTTGATTCTGTTGTTTTGGAGGTTTTTGTGTAGTTTTGTTTTGGTTTGTTTTTTTAACATAGGAGGCAGCTCAATGAAGTTTTGTCTTCCTGGATGTCAACAACACAAACAACAAGGGGTTGTGCACTTCACACTCTCCTGCTTCAACCTGAGGTTGGGGTTTGACCTTTCAAAGAGCTCTCCTTAAAACTGCCGGACTTGAAACTCCAAGGTAACTTTAGATATGGGTATGATTTTTATCCAAACTGCTGAGCACAAGGGGGACAAACAGAACATCTAAGGAGCCTCTTCAGAAGGTGAGGTGTCTCAAGAGCCAGATTGATTCCTTTGTGCTGAAGGGGCTGTCTTCCCTTCTAAATCAGTGGTTTTGCATAGAATCAAACTGTCAGGTCTTGTGAATACAGAAGCCAAAACCATCAGAGCCAAGACAGACAGACTGGTATAGTCTGGACATCTCAATTCATACTACTTCAGAATCTCCAGGGTTATTTATTTTGCAAGGGGTATATGTCTGCTACAAAATCAACTAGAATTAATTGATTTCCAATAGACCTAGCAAGTCATAGCAAATTATCATTGTTTTCTTATTCTTTGGATCACATCTGGCTATGAGGTGTAAAGGCAGAAGCTAAAACCATCACCTCCTCTCTCACTACAATATATATTTATTACCCAGTTTCCCATCCCAAGGATTTTACTTGCCCTATTCAAAATATTCGTGAAGTGGCACAGCTGCCACAGAGAAAATTGCTCAACTGCCATAATAAATATGAAAAAAATTAAGACACTATGGAGAAAATAATTAAAGTAATGAAGTCAGTGTTTCAATTCCTGCATGGTTTTGTAATTCATTTAGAAAGAAGCATCTGAGCCGCTTGTCCTTGAATGCCCCAGGAAGCTTTCTGCAACTTAACATATTTAAACAGTTTCTCTGGCCACTGACTCTATTTCTTAGCACTTCACCTGAATACATCAGAATCAAGGGTGTGAAGCAGTGTCCACCATGGGGTATATGCCCCAGTATATGACCGTGTCTCCCTTTCATCACCCTCCCTTAACCTGGCAGACAAACTCAGTGCTATTGACACAACAGTGACACAAAGAGCACTCAGCCTTCAGTTAATTTTCACCAAGTTAAAATAGCTGCACTGTGAGAATGGCCAGATTGTCAAATAAAACAATTATGGGAGAAAAAAAAAAGGCAGGAAGGTGGAAAATGGAGTAGGAGCATGTAGCTTCTGTATGCCTTTGCCTGAACCTCAGAGATGTCTCAAGGTCTCATTCTACAGCCAAATGTTTCTCAAATAAATCCAGTTTATTCAATTAAGGACAATTAACCTCATCTATAGCTACATGAATGCTTGCATGCAGCCCACAGTGCTCAAATACTTCTAAGACTGCTGAAAAACTGCTTTAAGAATTGGGATTATTTTGTCTGGAGAAGAGGAGGCTCGGAGGGGAACCTCATTGCTCTCTACAGCTGCTTGAAAGGAGGCTGTAGACATGTGGGACTCAGTCTCTTCTGACAAGTCTCAAGTGACAGGACAAGAGGAAGCGGCCTCGAGTTGTGCCAGAGGAGGTTCAGATTAGATATTGAAAAATATTTGTCACTGAAAGAGTGGTTAGGCATTGGAATAAATTGCCCAGGAAGGTGGTACAGTCACTGTCTCTGAGAGTGTTCAGAAGGGGGCTGGATAGGGTACTTGGGGATGCTGTTGAGGGGTGATTAAGGTGGTGTTGACAGCTGGACTAGATGATCTTGAAGGTCTCTTCCAACTTTTATGATTCTGTAAATACCTCTTGCAATTCTAAGTCAGCAAATACTGCTTTTTTAAAAGCAATATTGAGTCTTAACTCTTTCTCCAAAAGGGTTCACCCTTCCATTTGATTTATCCTTTCTACCTACTTTTGGTGCATTATCCTTCAATCCTCTATCTTTCCTTTGAAATACTGTCAGTCACAAGTGTGTGTAACACACAAAAACAACAGTTTAGCAAAAGGCAAAAACAGAGCACAGGCCATCCCACAAAAATTTAGTCTGTCCCAATTTTACACAGGTTTGGGTCAAAGGTATGCTATGCTCCCTGAAACCCTAAGACAACTCTTGAGTGGGAAGAGAGCACCATTGATGCTAAGTACACTATGAATGACCTGAACATCATTTTCATTGTTAAAAGTGCAGGTTTCATTCTTGCAAGCAGAAAGGAAAATGTCTTATAACTCAACATGCTTGAAGTGCTTTCCAGTAAAAAATACCTTAAAAAAAATCATTACCAAAGTAGACAACCTTTCCTGCTAAGAGGACCAAGATAAAAAGCAATTTGGCTCCCTGATTCCAGACAGATGCTTTCACGTTATTAAAAAATGTGGGTTTAATCACTGTTTTCCACACACAAGGCAATGGTTGGACTATCTTCGACATACAAGCAGACAACAGTAGTGCCATTATTGTAGCTCTGTTTTTCTACACATAGCAAAAATATAATAAACAGAGCTCCAGTTAATTTTACTATTCAGAGCCCAGGGGGGACAGTGAAAGTGACAAGAACCCAGTGCATCCGAGGTTTTGTGACATTTTGCCCAAGTTAACTAATGAGCTAACTCATATGTAGCTACAAGCAATGTTTAACAAAATTGGGTGGATTCACTGATGGGGAAAGGCATCTAATTATAGCACTAGTGAATGAAATATTCCCTTTATTTGGAGCATCACATCAAAACAGCTCCTGCTGTCAGTCATGCCAAGAAGCAGAGGAGAATTGTGCCTGCAGATAGAGGTTGTTAAACAGTCTCCACAGCCCTCCAGTTCTGGTCTCCGCACTAAAACTTCCAAATAATGCAAGACATAAGGAAAGAATGTGAAATTGTAAGAGAACCAATAGAAAATTCTCAATATGCAATAGCCATCACACCTATTTTCATCAAAAGCTGACATGACAGAGAACAGAAGTGACACCTCCAGCGCTAAACTCTGAGAAGACTCTGGTACACAAAATTGTTTCCATCTAGAGCTTAAAAACATGACAACAGAAACATTTACTTGACTTCTATCTCACAGAACCACATTTTCCCAAAACTGAAATGTGAATGAAATTGGAGTTGATGTGCTTTCTCTCTCAAACAAGAAATAGATCTGATTAGCTCATTAATGTGTTCCTTGATCAAGTTCTCTTCCTACTTATTACACTTATTTTACTCCCAATTAAACCACTATAATATCTTGTCATTTCTTCTTGTATATGGCACAAGTATGTTTCACTTTACATTTAGAAGCCCCTAATTATTGGTCCAAAGTATAATTTCCCAACACTTTAACGCAAGGTAATATTAATGTGCTCCATAATTACTTAAGGAAAGTAAAGTACAGAGAGGTGGCGTGACATTTAAATTAACACTTTTGCCCTCCCTCACCGCCCCAAAAGACTTGTAGCCTTTGAACTAAAATATCAAATATACTCAAACTTTAGAATGCAATTCTTTGTTAAGCAGATCTGTGCACTTCAGGGTCTGGTTAACTGGTTACTTTCCACTTTCTTCATTTCAGTTAACTTTGGAGAGACAAGGAAAAACAAGATACAACTCAACTGCAGCAGTGATAAAGCAAAAAGAATAAAAGTAATTGCTGCCTCTTGAACATGGCATAACAGCTTCTCATGAAAAAAGAGAAACATGCTTCAAAATGTCTTCGGATGATGCAAATCATGAGTTTTTTAATGGAACCTCATTTGCATATTTTCATGGTCCCGCACATGTAATTCTATTTATTGAACTGAGTCCTCCCACTCAAACTTATTGCAGAGCCTTTTGAAATAAGTTCATAAAAATCCCCTGAAGTAATATTTTATTAATCAGGATAGAATAAGGGTTTAGTTGAAGTTCGATTACAAAATAAAAAATAAAATAAAATAAAAAAAACCCCCACAGTTATATGTACATTTCATTTCATTCCATCCAAGCTATTTTGTCTTAATTTTAAGGTTCAAGATTGCATCTGAAATGGCCAGAAGCTGCCTCCTGGAATAAGTCAGGCTGGCAGCTCCATTCTGCTTCTCCACTTCATTTTGGTTTGCTTCTAGTAAATTAAACAAGCCCATGGCTAAAATAAAGTTTTAGGCAGAAAGAAAATGCTCATATTCAGCATTTTTCCCAAAACAACATGCAAAAGTAAATCATCAAATAGTGCAAATACTTCAGGACCATCGCTTAAAATGCTGACAACAAATACAAAGCAAATGGCATGAGAAAAAATGCTAGGGGAATAAAAGAGAACCATTTCAAAAAATGCAAGGCACTAAATGCTACAGCCAGAATAGCATAATCTTACCCTCTAGCTGAACCTTCCCTTTTTATCTCTGTATTCTATATTTGCACTAGTTGCTTTGCTAAAAATATACTTTGAGGTTGTCATAGCTATTGGTCCTGGCTTGTCTTTTTTCTGCCTCTGAGAACAGTTAAAGTAATAGATCACTGTAATTAGACTTTTATGGGTGCAAGAGACAGTTTGTTACAGTCACAAACAGGAACAGAGAAATTACGAGACAGAGAGGGAAGAAAATGAAAGAAGTTTAAATAAGGCACCTACTAGAGAAACAGGAAGAGGGGGAAAAAGTTCTATGTTTATCCCCAAAACCACTAACTACAAAGAGGTATACAATACACAACAGCTCAGGACAGCTTTACACTTGGGCTAAGGCCATGTGTGAATAGATGCAGGCATTATTTGAACAGAAAAACTTAAGGCACATTAGATATATCAGAAAGGGTATCATACATACATCTACATATAACATTTTAACATACCTCCTATATTGTGCATATTAGACTGCACCATATAGCCAGGGTAAAACAAGCGTTATTTGTTCTTTCTCATGACTTTACCTACATACCACATTACACATATTTCTCTATCTGTAACTTTGCACACTGCCTACTAATCTGAATCTCTAACCTCAAGTAAATCTTAACTATAACTGCAAGACAAATAACGGAAAGAAACAACAAACCACAAAGCATCCAAGAGTCCTTCCAAGTGGATGATCTCCACCTGACTCTAAAAACATGTTTCTGCCCCTGGTATGACAGCCTTATTTGGATCTACACAACAATGCAAGTCAGCTTCTGCAGCCCTCCAGGAACCAGCCACTTGCAATTTTACACTAATGCCTTCGATCATTAATCATTTATATTGTCTAACTGCTGTGGAAATCAAACCCACAGACCTCAGCTTTACCACAAGGCTTCCCTGATAGCTACAGTCAAGGTCAGTAGCATTAGCTTTGTTCAAGGACACTGACACGTGTCAAACTTCAGCAGTTCAATTTGTTTGCTATTGCATGAATAAACGGTGTTTGAAGGTATTTAATATATAAATACACACATATTTAGGAGGTATTTTAGGTATTATTGCCTACTCAAGATAATCTGAAGAAGGTATACTTAAAGCTAGAGACACTTCTTGGTTCACTGTGTCTCCTTCTCCACTTCTGCAAAATACCATGTCACACACTCCTCTTCACAAACATGCCTACAGCTATGTAAAGCCATATGGCTTCCTGGGCCTCTCTACTCTCTGCAGTGACTTCTCCAGAACTTCACTTTTCTAAGAATCAGGAACCACCCTCTAACTCCAAAATTGTTGATATCCATCACAAATTTACCAAAATTTGCGTGCACACCAGTACTAGCTTTTGTTCAACTAATACACCACTTGTTTCTAGTTCCCTCTGTGCAACAAGGACATGTTTTCTGAAGACAGGAGATGACAAAAGAGAAGACTGTACCATGACCTAGAACAGGGCATTATCCCTGGCCTTTTACATAATACTGCTGACACCTATCCCTGCCCTGGAAATACTTCTCCAAGACACTCTGGGATTTGTGATTTTCATTGCCATTGCTCATAACTGGACAATGACTTACCACCATACTTTGGACTCTCTGCTGCTCCTACCTGACAGGTTTGTTGAACATGGCCATTCCCACTTCTGTTCCTGACTGCACAGCCTCTCTCTCTGTAAAATTAGATTTAATACCCCTACTGTGAGTACTATCCCCAGGATATTACTGTATGAGGTATGGTAAGGAGAAATATTGAATGCTACCCCTGTTGTTATAGGAAATGCCAAGAGGGAATCCCCTAAACAAAAATCAGCCAGCTCTGTCGTAATTACAGCCACAATTTAGCCAGTAGCCCACCTTGCACACAAGCACTTCCCTCTCTATGCAGCACCCTCTGCAGCCAAAGTTGTTGACACAGTAAAACAACCAAAGAGACAAACTAGCAAGGTTTCAAGAAATGGCCAGCTTCTGTTTACAAGCAAGGGTCATGAGTATTTGCAGTGATAAATTACCTGAAACCTCCTTGTCAATATGCAATATGCAAACAGAGTTAAAGGTCCCCCACTCCCTAACCTATGTCAACATATTTTGGTAACGAGATGGGGTTTAAATTTGTTTTCCAGTAGTAACAATGCTAGTTTGGAGATTATTTATCCAAAATTGTGCATCTTTCAGTTTCTGAAGCCGCAGTACATAGTCTCAAATTCAGTCCTAGTTTAATCTTGGCTTACTGCTTTTAATCTGGAAACAGAGTTAAAAAAAAGAAAAAGAAAAAAAGAAACCAGGAAATGATAAGAGTAAGATGATTTAAAATGTCCTAAAGTAATCTCTAATGACAGTACAGAAAAATCCTTGGGTAGAATTTGAAATCTGGAGGCCTGCATTGTTATCAACTCTATCAACTCATGCATTATCATCATCAATTTACAGTTTTATCTTAAAGAACCAGCCATAAAACAGAAGTAACTGTGTGAAAAACTCAGATTTCATGTATAAAAATAAGGTTCAGATAGCCTTTACATGTGGCAAAATCCTAAAATATAACTCAAGAGACTCAAATAAAAAGAAAGCCAAAAGTATTCAACAGTTAAAATACATTTTAAGTTCTGCTGCATCTCATAAAAACAGCATGAAACCTCAAAGGGGCTAGGAAGCCACAAAAAAACATGCAGACTGCTTTCTTTTAATACAAAACTAAGCTGTATGCATGAAACCTATCTCTTTAAAACACTTCAGGAATTTTTTCTTTCTATACAAGAAGTCATCATTTTGACTATACCCTTGTGAGGCTCAGCTGCTTTTGGTTGCTTGGACAGTGCCCTGTTGAGATGATTTTTCACAGCACAACTTAAGAGCAATCAAATTGCAGTCTCAGTTTTCTCACTAGCTCAAAATACCAGTACCATATTTTTTAATGTGAACAGTTAATTTAACAACAGTCTCTTCCCCCATCCTTCTGCTTCATGGTCCCTGTATTTTTTGGATGCATAAACCTGCCTTCACAACTGCTTGTTCTCTCATTTCCTGCCCAATCAGCCAGCTCTGACAGCAACACTCCTGCTACTTGACATGGCATGGCTGGAACACTGGCATTTGCCTGGAGAAAATCTGCAAATGTAAGGCTGCTTTCTTTTTGGTTGTTTTGTTTTTGTTTCTTTTGTTTGTTTTTGTTTTTTTTTTTTTTAATTATTCCAATTCAGATCTTAAATCAGCATTTAAAAAGACACGAAGGCTGCCAAGTACTGAAGGTAGCAACCAACTCAGATTTTTCTGAAAGCATCTTGTGGCAGCTGCAAGTTTGTGTTACATTACTTAGAGCAGTAATTGCCTTTGGAAATTATATTTTCCTGCTTGTTGAAAAGATTTACCATGAGTAATCATAAAAATTCAAAATTTAACTCAGTAAGTGCTGACATTAGTAAGGAGATATAGAGGATATGTTTGGCAAAAAATAAGCAGAAATGGAAATGTACCAGCAGATAATGCAGATAATTTCTCTGACAGTATATTTTGATATCCCTCAGAACACACATGCTCCAGTGGTTCTAAAACTCTCTTATCAGCACAGTTTGCAAACTCTTCCCTGTCATAGGAGATCTCTCTCAGAAACAAGTACACCTTGCTAACCAATTTAGATTTTCATTTCTGTGGTTTCATCCTTCTTGTTATATTCCCCACGTACTCCTCCTTATTGGTACTTTCAGTTCTTATTTAGTCAAGCTCTAAATATTGTGATTTTTTTTTTCAGTGACATGACAATTTCCCACCATCTTTTATGTAAGAAAATTTGATTTGCCAAATTATTTTGAAATAGGTCACTTAATAGGTCTGGTGTCAGAAGCTGTCCATGAACAATTTGTCTTTCAATACTATCTGCAGAAGAGGAATTTTCAGATGTGGATTATTGTAACAATGAGCCAAAGGGCCCCTGAGACACAGTCATCCGCATTTGCAAGAAAGACTAATCAAAGGTGGCTGGATTTCAAGGCAATGTGACCAGCATTTAAAATCAATTTATACTTTTTGTTACTATTTGCTAGTAGAGGTTCTTCTCCTCTCCTGAGCTTTATTGCATTTTTTTCCTTCCATGCTGCAGTACCCACACAATGCTCGCAGACTGAAGTGAGGATGGGGATGTCACTCCCTGCTCCCATGAAAAGTTGGGTAGTGCATTTGAAACAGTCTTTTGTAAGACTGTGCATCACTCCTCCAGTAGTGATCCCATCAAAAAATGCATCAGCATCTTCTCTAGATGTGGCCAGATCCAGTGTGCTCGCAGAGTACTGAAATGGCAGTGCAGCATCTGCAGCACCCTGGCACCTCCATTGGGTACCCCTGTGCCGCACAGATAAGTGATGCCACACAGCCCACCCTTCCTGCAGCTCCACCTGCAGCCCTGTGAGAGCCCAGAGCTCAGCCCTGACATGCACAGAGAGACAAGAGAACACACAGTTCCACAAGAGTGGAATGCAGCTTGCTTAATTATAAATGTCTATCCTGTGGCATAAGTACCTGACAGCTGGGTACCCATGATTGCCACTGGAGACCTGGTCAATACAGCTCATGTCATTTGGGCTACAGCTCATCTTAACAAGGGTAGGGTGAGGCAAATGACACCCTAAACACTGGTTACTGTAACAAATGCATCTGCACTACTTAATTCACACACAGGTGTCATCCAAACAGTGGAGCAACTCTTGGATTAAAAAAATAACATACCTCACAAATTGATAAATATCAACCCCTGAAAGGTTAACACTGAAGGCAGAAGAAAATAAGACTTATCTCATTGAGACCATCTGCTGTAGCAATCAAAGCAGTTAGAATTCATTTGCTTGCAGGAGTCCATAGAGAATATCATAAAGTAATTGGAGTCAAAATAAATTAGTTTATTTTGTTCTGCATGGCCAAAACCCATCCCACTAAGTTTTACCTACCTAAAGAAAGAGCACAGTCTGTTCCAGGCTTTTCTCCATAAACAAAACAGAGGTTGCTCCAAAGGGACACTCAATACTGCCTAAGATCTGGTTTTTCCTCTAAATGTGTCTACCTTTCACTGGCTACTAAATGAAACCAGGCTAGAACGAAGCTGGTGGCACATGAACCTCAAACAGACCCCAGAGACTCTCAGCAAACCAAGTATAAAAAAGTATTAACAGTCTGAGGTTCTACTTGCAGGGCTTTCCTCCCCCAAATCCCTCAAACATGACAGTTATGATAAGCAACAAAACAGTTCACACTCGAAGCAGGATTCACTGTGGTTCCACTGCTAAAGACCACCCTTATTTATTCTTCCTAAGGGGGATCAGCAATTGCACCTTGGGCTCCTGCTGTGAGCAGCAAACCTTTCCTTCTGCTGCGACACAGTACCAACCCTGAACTGTAGGGAATGCTGGCAGATTGTGTGCAATGTTTCAGGGAGTCCAGTGCAGTGTTTTTCTCATTCATTACTGGCAATCAAGACATTTGAAAGCAAATGAGAGATGAAGAGCTAAACATTCATTTGGAGAGAGGAGGGATAATCAAAAGAATAATAGTCTTGTCTCAGATTTCGCATATGATTTTTCAACACGAAGGAACATAAAATTGATGTGTAATACATCTAATTAATATCAAAGTAATATGAAAATATCAAATAATACCAACTACTAATATTAAAACTAATATCTAAAATAATGCAAATAACATTTAGAAAGTCAATCACCAATGAAAATTTACTCAGAAAAATAGGTAATATCCACATTTTTTATTCACAAATCAACAGAAATGGCAAAAAAACCTGACAGATATGTTAGCTTAAAATTGACAATACAGAATACACCATTTACTGCACAATGCATGGGGCATGCTATTCTAAAAGACAACTATGTATTTTGACAGGTGACTGTGTTATGAAAGGCTGGTAATACTGACACCGGAGGACAACCAGTAAGGAGAGATGAATCAAGTAGTATGAGTATATTCCCTATTGATACCACAGAATTCACAACCTCTATTCTACGTGACAATAAGGAAATATCAAACGGCAAAGAAATGGAGAAATCCTAAAATAGAAATGCCGAATGTGAGACGAACAGGAAGTGAGGCACACAAATAAAGTAATGTTTTCAGGAACAGATAAGTGGATTCTCTGCAGAGTCACAGATTTAATGCCCTAATTCGAGATCATGCAACCAGACATTTCCTTCACACCTTGTATCTACTTCAGCCTATGGGGTGTTGGACTTCTCAGCAAACAGGTTGGAAAAAAAATAATCTGACTAACCGACTAGTGCTACTTCCAAATTAGCAGCCAAAGTGTGTTCATAACACATTCAAAACAAACAAGCCCACACATTACCCAGAAATTTTTCCCATGTTAACAATTCCAGATTCCAAACCAAATACACAACAACTAAACCAAAATTATGGATATCAAAAAGTAACACTTGAAACAACTCATGCTCCATATGAAACCTAAATTATTTTCTCAGCATATGAAAGTCATCAAGATTGCAGTCAAGCAAGCAGAAAACATAACTATGTGCCTCCAACACATTTCAGTAATTTTACCCAGGATCATACTACACAAGAGCAGTGTAGCTCTTAAGTTATCAGAATGGTTGCTTATTTAAGCTATGCAAGAAATTGCTGTCAGAATCATACAGAACTTCTGCACACTACATAAGAAATATTTTCCAGGCTAAATAAAATGTATTTACATTATTTCATGAAACTAAAAAAAAATACTAAATTTCAAAGATGAAGGATACACCTACCCCAAAATAAAACAATGCCTTTGCAAATGGGTCAATAGATAGCTTTCCTTCATCTTTTATGCTACCTCCAAAGTACTTCAGAATAAAACATATTATCATGGTGAAAAAATGCTCTTTAACACCATACATTGCTGTTGTTTCACCTTTGTCTAATTCATTTTTCCCTAGCAGTTGAGAAAACACTCTCTTTTTTAAGTTAAGCAAGGCATGGGAAGTAAGAAAAATGACGCATAAAGAATCAAACTGCTAATTATTCAAAAAGAAACACAATATGAATATAGGGGGAAAAAGTACCAAAAAGACTGCTGTATGAAGGCTACTTTATGCTTAGTATGACAAAACTTGGAAGATAGGTACACTTCTCTCAGCTAGCTGCAGTAAACTTGAACCATTACCTAAAGTCATATGAAAAAAGTTACAAATTTCAAGTTATTAGCTTCTCATCAAATATTTCACAGTAACAAGCTCAAGTGCTTCCACTGAACAGAATTCAACCCCTAAGCTCTCAAATGCTATAGTTTGAAACACTTACTTTCCTGAAAGTCTTTCAGCTATGCGTCTGAGCAGTCAAATATACCTCTGACTTCAAAAGGGGCATGGGATTCTTTTATAAGCCAATCACATAGAGAAGGGATTTTTGCCACAAGTCAAAATTCTTACCTTTCTGTAGACTATCATGTTTGGAGAACTCTCCTCTGGGTCAGCAGTTTCCGCACTACTCGGATCAGTGGGTGCTTGGGCCATGTTTGCCTCTCGTCGCTCAGCCTGCAAGGACAGGAGCAAAACTCAGCATCACTCCAGGCTGCAATGGAGCATGGTAAGGACGTGCAACTGCCTCCTAGGCAGACATACAAGGATGGTACAGAGGGAATCACACTCCTGTCTTCCCCCTATGCAGGATTTTATCACACTGTGCCAGAACTGACTGGTTTATGGGATAACAACCCAAGAACAAGGACCACCAAGTCACGCACAGCTGTGGTTTGGGTCATCACATGCACACACTTCTCCCACAGTTCTGAAGTTGTATCATAAGCCCTTAGTCAATAGAAGAATATCTAATTAATACTTCACACACTTCCCTTCCTCACTATAGAGCACAAACAGCCTGTACTGTTCTAGAAGCTTTGAGGTAACTACAAAGAAAAAGCCAAGGCACCTTGCTGTGAGGCAGAGCGAAACCCCACTGTGACAGGCAGGCGCAGCAGCCTGTCAGGCACACTGACTGCAGCTTCTCACCTGCAGACGCTCCAAGCCCCTTCCAGCTCTCCATGGCCCCGAAGCAGCAGCCAAGAACCAGGGAGGCACAACTGCTTGCTCAGAGTAAACAGCTTCCCTCACCTCTTCTCATGACACAGCCAGCAAAGGCAACAGGGTACAGGCAGACAATCACACATAATACTCCTATCTTCTAGAAGCACAGAACTGGAACCACTGCCTCATCTCCTCCAGGTCATACCACCCTTGAGGCCAAAGCATCATTAAAAAAAAAAAAGAAAAAAGGGTCCTGGTGCAGAGGCAAATGCTATATTTTAAGTTTTACTTCCACCAGCACATTTGACAAGTAACATTTAAATTAGAGGCTGCTGTGGAGCCATGTGGTGACCTTTCCTAACCTAAGAAGTAACATTGCCTTGTACAGACATTGGCATTAAAACTATCTGACAAGTTCAATTTCTTTAACATTGAAAGTACTGAAATATCCCATCTCAACATATTTCATTAAAAACTGAGAACTAAAAAAAAAATCTATGTTCACATGAGCATAACTTATATATTAATTTCTAAAACACAGCTCATTATTAAAAAAGATTCTTTCCTACTCCTTCCTTTACCCTCTTTCACATTGCCACAGGCAACAACGTGCCCTAGCATATAATATACATACATAGGACACAATTATATGTATAATACATCCCTGAGCCATTCTAGCTGTCAGTTATCAGCTCTCAAGGACAAGTCAAGAGGCCTAGAATCAGACAGGCTCAGACCATATTCCAGCTCTGTCCTTCCTCAGCAGAGAAAAGGCTACTGCAGTAACATGACATCCATCATTAGAGCCAGAAGCAGCTGACATATCCCGTTTAAGAAAACATCCATAAAACAGAAGTCAAATAATCTACATCAATCCAGAGACATTAATTTTTTTCTTTTATAAGGTATGCATTCACACACACACACACAAGTGGGCACAAATGCATATGTACATGCATATACCAATTTGGAAATTCAGTAATACAGTTCAAAGCTGGGTTTAACAATATATATAGATCACCCTTTAAATGCATGTTCAGACCAATTTAGAGACTCTTTTAAATTTAAATAATATAAATTTATTTAGACCTCTACTAAACCTCATGTCTTCCTAGAAGCCCAAACACTACACCATTGTGCCAGGTTGTGAGCTAAAGAGGAAATGAAATAAATTCTCTAAGCAAAATTATTAGATACAGAAACAATTAAACAGCACAAAGGATGAATGGTAAAATATTTTCAAATTATAGCACTTCAAATTATTTACACAAATGTGCATTTTCACAATACTTCTTGGTCATGATTTCAAGGCACTGAAGAATTAGGCTCTAGGTTATCATCACTCAATTGAATGGAGCAGGAACTGGGTTGAGATTTTATGTAACTTTCTAAAGGCAATTACAAAGCAGAGTTGAAAGCATATGTCAAGTCACACAAGTTTCAGCTTCACCTGCAGTAAATAAAGACCACATTCACCACTTATATTATGTGAGATTTTACATGCATGCTTTAAAAGAAAACAATTGCAACAACTGCAATTCAGAAATGCTCTTAAAATAACAAAATGACAATTTCTAACTGTAAAACCCTCTTCAGCATTACTTAGCTGTGCTTCACTCATTGCATTATTCACTTTGAACGTCCACATTTACAAATTCTGTTGTTCTTGTTATACTGTCAGCTCACTTGGTCTTTTTTGGTACTTCCAGATTTTCCCCATAGCACTTCTTGAAGCTTTTCATCTGCTCCAGTACAACAAGACTATAACATCATGTACAATATGCAGTAGTAGCTGGCATGCTGTTCACAGTGACATTGAGGGAGCCACTAACTTTGAAGATCTACACAAGCCTAACACGTAGATCTACATAACATCTACATAAGGTAATCAATACAAGTGAACCAATCTGTTGTTGGAAGTCAAATTTGCAAAAGTGATTCCCACGAGTGCCCAGCATCTGCTGCTAGACTTCAGCCAGGAACAGCAGGAGCAGAGCCACCTTTGTAAGAGTGACAGCAGGATGGACATCTCAGAGAACAAGGCTGGAGACAAGGCAGGACTGAGGTGCAGTGAGAAGCAGAGACAAGTGTGGGCATCCCATCCACACAGCCCTGGCTCTGCTGCTGCTGTGATGAGCCTTAGCAGGCCAAGACAGGGGCCCTGAGGAACTGTGAGGAATCTGACTATTCTCCAAGTTTTTTCTCTTTCCTTTATACCCTTTTTAAAAGCACAAAAATATTTCTCACTGGTATTCTACAAGAAAAACTACTGATGAAATAAGACAGCGATATGACACGGGCATGTTCTTGGCTCTTCAAGGTGAGAGCACAGCAATGCTGGGTCCCATGGATTCCACTACACCTGTGCTTTTTAACATATGGGAGCTTAGCACCCAGTGATGCAGGACTGCTTCACAGAACCACTGAATGGCTGGGGTTGAAAGAAACCACTGGAGGTCATCTGGTCCAACCTTCCTTCTCACACAGGGTTCCTGCATGTTACTCAGGATTGAGTACAGACAGCTTTTGAGAATCTCCAAAATTAAGAGAGACTCTGTAACCTCTGCAGACAACTGTTCCAATGTGCATGGTAAAGAAGTTCTTCCTCATGTTCAGGTAGAGCTTCCAATGCATCAGTTTCTGCCCATTGCCTCTTGTCCTATTGCTTTGGCACCCCAGAGAAGAGCTGGCTCCACCTCCTTGGTACCCTCCCTTCAGATACTTAAACACACTGATAAGGTCCTCTCTCAGTTGTCTCTTCTTGAGGCTGAGCAGGCCCAGCTCCCTCAGCCTTTCCTCACAAGAGAGATGCCCCAGTACCCTCCATCTTCACAGCCCTTTGCTGGACTTGCTCCAGGAGCTCCATGTCTCTCTTGTACTGAGCAGCCCATAACTGGACACAGCACTCCAGATGTGGCCTCACCAGGGCTGAGCAGAGGGGCAGGATCACCTCCCTGGACCTGCTGGCAGCGCGCTTCCGAATGCGGCTCAGGTTGCCATTGTCCTTCTTGGTCACAAGGGCACTGCTGGCTCATGGGCAGCTTGTCCACCAGGATCTCCATATCCTTCTCCAGAGAGCTGCCTGCTGCAAACACAGATGAGACTGCCCACAGTCAAAGTACAGCTTTTTTACCCTACTAAAATGTTAACCTGCTGCATTTGCAACCCTTTAATAATGTAAAAGTGTACAGAAGTCCACATATCATTCACACAGTCCTCTCTCAAGAAACAAACCAAAAAAAACCTACACAATTTTTTCCTCACTGTCATCCCAGTCTACTCCAGATGCAAGCAGGAAGTCAACCTTACAACACTACACAGCCTGAAAACAGTTAGTCCTCTGAATCTTTCTCTAAGCACATGCTTGTGATTTATCAGCCAGAAGTGAATCCAGCTTAGCCTTATAAAGAGATTTCAGCTACACTTAGCTGAGAAGAGTGAAAACAAAGATTTTATGTAGGTTGTTTTGTTGGTTTTTTAAAATAAGCCTCTAATTAATTAATTAAGACAGCCTCCAGCTCAGAACCTCACCACTTACCATCTGAAGAGTGCTGTCAGCTCCTCCCTCCTTTGGGCAGTTTGCTGTACTATCAGGGCTAACTCATCCCAGCCTGAAGCCACACACACGCAATCTAAATCCAAATGCATGTCTTCAAAGAAATAAATAATCTCTAAATTTCAAATATCATGTTCAAAGATTCTGTTTTCCCACAGCTGTTTTTCTGACAATAGCCATGCTTGCAGCAATCTGGACTCCTCAGCACCAAAAGTGATAAAAATTGAAAACCATTTGTGCTAACCATTCTCTCACTCTGCCATACACAAGAACAAAATCAGCAGTCTTTAACTTCTTAATAGATGGTCTATTAAGCCTTTGAAAAATATTACCAAAAATATGCTAAAAAGAGAGGGTGCATTCTCCTCTCACTGCTTTTTTCCTTTTTATGTTTTATTCTTTATTATAGAACACTTCTGCTTTTCCCCTAAGAAACATAAGCACACTGGATTAGACAGGCAGCTGCTGACAAAATGCACTGAATCACAGTAAGAGCTCTCTCTCTCTCTCTTATCTGATCAGGCTCCTCACTCTCCAAAATCCAGAAGCTGCAAAGAGATAAGGCTCCCTTATGTCATGAAAGGATGAGTGAACTTTAAGGTGGAGTAACCAATTAAAAATATGCTCTGAAAATCAAGAAAATTTTTTCTTCTAGTTTACCTTTTCAGAGTTTCTCATACAGAACTGTAACTAGAAAATTTCTAAGAAAACCACCTTTACATTTTAATCCACAAATACTGTCAGCATTTAATCTCTGTGTATGTGTAAGTTCAATGAAAGCATCTGAACAGTAAATTAGGAGATTTCCCTTAGTGTTCTCAAACACCTTGATTGCTGTCAGAAAAGACCATTGGAAACAAGACTGCTGTAAGAAACCTCTTACAGACACAAACCCCCATGTGTTCCATAGAAATTAACACATCTAGGAGTCCTTATGCACTCTGGGGTTTTTTACATAATAGAGAAAGAAAGAAGTACATTAGAAGAAATCCTGCAAAACTATTTCTTGAAAATATGACCTGGATTTAACAAAATAATACAAGGTCATATGTCAACTCCTATTCTGCATCATAATAAATAAATTGTAAACTACATATACAAAATTTGCAGCGCAAAAAATTTCTTGCATATGTGAGATAAAATAAGATAGTTTTTTAAAATCGGGAAAAACTGAAGCAGAGAAAACAGAATCAGCTAAATGAATTCCCATGGAGATATATATCAGGACTGTTAAGCTGGAATATAATTTTGGGTAACAATATGTGAAAACTACCTTTATGTTATGTAATTATATATTTCAAGGGCAGCTTATAATTGACACATAGTGTTAATATCAAATTATGAGAGATTTAGCGCTTTAGCACACAATCACAGATTAAATTACAATTTCATGTCATGAATACCTAGGTAATTTTTTTCTAATTAGTGAAATACAACTAGACTACACAACTTTTCATATGCCTGAGAAATCATATAACCACATGCCTTGCAGAACTCATAATTACCTAATAGGAAAAATCTCTACCTGATCTGCTAGAATATTTAGATCAAACAGGTCATTATTAAGGTGACAGGAGGGAAGAGACGGAAGGAAAAATCACACTGAATTCAATTAATCTCCATTAATATTAAGTTGATATTTCACATCCATTACATAAATCTCTCTAAAATTGCACTGGGAAGAAATACTTGTCTTCATATTCTTTTTCTGGTTAATTATTACTTCATTAAACCAGGACTTGGGTATGCCATGCAAGTTGTGTATACTGCAAGGCAACATACAGCCTTTCATCATTAAGCTGATCCTATTGGCCAAGGTGAATACACTAGCCAGTGGATCACCAGGACCTACCTGGGATATCCTCTGCTTTTCAGTGGTGTAGCTCAGTCCAAGCACTGCACAATTCACCTCTACTCCTCCTTCACGGCACTGCTCCCCTGCACTAGAGGGGCAGAGAGGGAAGTCTGCTTACAGGGAAGTATAACTGCCAAAGCACATAAAATCCTTAATTCCTTTCTTTTGGACATCAAATTGTAACTGAAGTTACTCCAAAAATAGTTTCCTAGTAGAAGATCATCCCAGACCTTCTGCCCCTCCTTGCAAGTGGTGAGCATTGCAGTACTATCAACAAT
This sequence comes from Zonotrichia albicollis, assembly GCF_047830755.1. Classification (NCBI taxonomy): domain Eukaryota; kingdom Metazoa; phylum Chordata; class Aves; order Passeriformes; family Passerellidae; genus Zonotrichia; species Zonotrichia albicollis. Next base: position 28,425,328 of record NC_133824.1, on the reverse strand, counting down.
ACTCAGTCTGTTGCTTTTTTTAAGGAATAAAGTATAAACACTTCCAGCAGCAGCACTTAATGTTCAAATTTTTGCCAAACAAATTCCTCTTAGTTTGTGGGAAAGCAGTTTTGTTCACACTGGGTGAATTCAAGGGCTCTAAGGGACCCCATTCCTCCTCTTTCTAAGGTACAAGCTCAGAGGGAGCTCCGTGCTGAAGCACAGGGGCTCGACACTTTTCTCACTCTACAATTGGCAGGATGAAGGATGGGCACACATCTAGGCCAGGGAACACGCCAAAATGCTTTTACCTCAGTCTGAGAGAGCAGGAAGGGAGGACACAGTTCCAGGACACCCCCTTTTTCCTCTTTTTAGGGAAACTGGGATCCTGATGAAGGTTAGGATTTCCCATTTTCTACTACTCTTACAGACATTTCCTAAAGGTGCAGTGCCCTTCCATAGCTAAGTGCTTCACCTGTGGAAAACTTGCCTCAGAACATCCTACAGGTATGTTTGCATTTCCACACAGTACTAGGGCAGGCAGCAAGCTCTGGGCTCCTGATCACCCACAGTGTTTAACTGCTGGTTTGCTCTCTTTTGTAGAGCTCCAAACCTAAGCAGACACACAGCTGGGAACACAGTTCTCCACCATCAGCACTTGCTCTCAAGAGTCAGCATGGATCATCTCACATAGAGCTGGGGTTCCTACCTCTTATCCATGTCTGCATCAGTCTCCCAATAGGTTCTGCAATGACCTACAGCTTCCCAACATGTCCCAAATCCTACAATGCATAACCTCATCCTTCTGGTGGGCTGCAGGAAAATCTCACTTTTTTTTAACATTATGCTTGAAAATAAAACCATCCACAACAATCACTGCATCTTCAGGCCACAGAGGTACCAGCTAAGGGCCAGGGGTCTGAGACCCCTCTGGCCAAGAATATGCAGTATGAACACAGCGATCTTTTAGACCAAAGTAGCTCTCACATGAGTCAATCCAAGTCACTTGGCTTTCTGCAGATACACACAACTTTAAACTCAGCCCCTGAGTAATCTAATGCGCAGATGCCTGTACTACTTCTCACCAATCACTTGCTCTTCCAAATCATGTACATCCATTAAGAAAAAAAAGGTAAATATTAATGGTTTAGTGGTCTAAGCAGAATATTGTTAACCAGGGATCACCAAGGCCTCATACCCCCTCCAAAAGGGTGCTCTCCATGGTCTTGAGCAATTTTCTCTCCATCTGAGACACCTGTGGCAGTGCTCATGCTGTAACTGTCCAACAGACAACACTCAGGATGGAGAGTTCCAGTTGTTCCATTTGTGTGAGCCACTGGTGATCAGACTGTGTCTTGATAAGCACCTGCCAAGTGACTGAGGCAGATCACCATTTCTTGATAGAAGTGAATTACTTTCCTCCCCATTTCCCAGTTTTCCACACACTCCATTTTGATTTTAAATATTTCTAAATCTGCACATATTCTTAGCTATTATAGAATGCTGAAAATACTGTCTGGATCTGGATGTTACATCCAGGAAACATAGGGTTGGAAGTCAAAAGTAATTTTTGGTATCTAACTTGACTAGGTCCTGACTTCCCAAGATAACCAGAAGAAAAAATGGAATAGAGATGGATTGTAGTGAATATTGACATACAAATTGCTGGTTAACTAGGTAATTTTTTCCCTTTACGAAATCAATTGTTAAAATGGGCACTTGCATATTACATTTGCTTTTAATGGACCAGAATTATGTTACAGCAAGAAGAAACTGCTTCCAATACATCCATTCCTCTTCCAAAGAATTCAGAAAAAAAGTGCAGCGTTCACCAGTAATCAATCTCCCTTCCGATAAAATAATACTGCTGTGAGCACAAGGCCTCTTGGAAAGGCTGTGAGCCAACACGCTGTTACCAAGGATAGCTACAAAGAATGTGATAGCAAGTATATGCTGAATATTTTACTAAAGCAAGTGCCAGTGCTATATAAATTTAGAAATGCAACGAGATAGTTACAGACCAACTTTGAACTTCACATGAATTGGTGATCCCAAACTACAGCAGTAATTATTCAGCACTATCAGCCTGCAAGGAGCAGAAGCTACAAAGGTGAAGCTGTACTTTGTTGTTTTGCAACAATGCCAACTTATTGTCCAGAATCATTCCCTGTGGAAAATGGGTAACTGTACTGATAATATAGAGCTTGAGGGTAGACTCCTAATCTATTCTCCAACATAAATCTTCTACTGGATCAGTTAAGGTGTGCTAAGAGCTTCCTGTTCTTTGAAGCTGGTCCATCAAATACACCATCTCTGAAAGTGCCTTGCCTTTACACACCCTAGGAAATGCTAATTGCAATTTCAGTAAGCTACTTCTGGGGCAGGGGCTGCACTTTGTATTTTACATTGTATCCAGTAAGCTGAAAACAACTGAAGAAAATTGATTCAAATATAAAACTGAATGAGGAGATGCGCAAAATAATGGATGCTCTAATACAGACTGGTAAGAAAATAATAAAATTTAAAAAAAACTAAACAAACAAAACACAGGCCTCGGTGCTGGTTAGATTCCAAATTCAAATTTACTCCACCTAAACTCCCTGTTCCCAATAGAAGTTGCTGAAATGAAGTTTCCCTTCAAGCAATCTTATGCAAGTTCACAGAAGCAATCCAGCCCTGCATTGATCAGTGACTACATAATCTCATTTAAAATGCCCCAAAGTGCTGAGAGTTCTTGCCGGTTGTTCATTCTCAAGATGATGGAAAATTGCAAGTACCCTTGCAATCAAATAAAATAGGAAATTTGCTACCCAAAAGCACAGGTGTCCTTGAAGATGTGGCACCATGAAATACCCTTGGTGCAAATGAACGCAACTGGTTGTACCCCAACTACTTCAAGGACATGATGCAATATACTGTGATTTCACTGCCCTGCTGTTTATCATAACAGCACACAGCCTTTTCAGATGCAAATTACAGACAAATCACTTCAGTAATTGCGATGTAAAAAGCACTTAAGCCACTCCTGAGTTAGCAAGCTCAAGTCCAAACACCACACATCCACGCAGTTCAGCAAAGCCTACAAATCCTAGTGCTGTGGTTCATTTAATCTGAACTTCATAATGCCACATCTGGAGTGCTACAAATACCAATGTAAGTTAGATACACTATAAATACTAATACACTTGACTATTGCAACTGTTAGAGTAAAATAGTCCTATTAAAGACAGTTTAGTTGAGCTAACACATGTCTCTGCCAGATTGCTTTTACACCAGTGAATGCAATCTAAACCTAGTTGCTCATCTGTGACACACGCAATTAGCATTTTTTTTTACAAAATGATAAATTAAATCACAATGAAATTAAGTGACTTCCCACATTCACACAACAAATCACAGAGCAATAAATTGGACATCTAAACCCTGACTTTCAAGCCATTAGTTATAATTTCCTTAACACATATCCTCACAGCATAGGAGGCCTGTAGCATGAGGATCTTTAACTACCCCATGAACATTTCACTGCTGATGCCAGCTCCTAAGAGCACAGTGAAAAAGATGAAATATTGTCCTTTACCATCAGGATAATGTTTAGTGTGTGTAACTGAAGATTCCTGCAAAAGTGCAGCATTAATTCCTTCTCACTGCCTCATGGTGCCCACCACCCCTGTGCAGGCAGTACCTGTGCTGCTGAGTCTAGGGATAAACAGCTGTTTCCAGCATGACAATCAGAGCTCCTGGGATGGCAGCGTCAGAACCTTATTGCTCACGGAAATCTTGATCTTCTTCTCTTTCCTTCTCTCCATATTCTTTGCCACCCGCTGCAGAGATGTTAAAAAATAGTACAAGATCTGATGCAACATAAGTGGGTAGCAGTAGTCTCTCTTGACTCCACAATCTTTCTAGAGCTTGACAACCAACAAGAAAAACACAAATTAGCTCCTCTTTCTTTCTCCTCTTCATAGATGGAGCACAACAACAGAAATTAGCTCATTCCTCAGTCACAATATGCTGGAAACACTCACTGAAATCTTGGAAATGCCTTTTCATGGTAAAACTTATATAGATTAAGAAAACACTATGGATACACTGACACTAATATCATCCTGTATAAACTTTAAATGCCACTATATTATTGAGGGCATGTTGCAATCAAACCATTTAGATCTCTCCACTATGCATCTATTATTACCTTTTCAAAGATATAAAGACACATCAAATTTTTCAAAGTACTCTAGCCACCTCTAAACCCCGATAAATCCACCACCACCAAAATGCAAGCAGCGTTCTCACAATCACCAGACAGAAAGTTAAAAGATGAAGAATGAAGGCAGAAATTTTAGGAAAAAAGTAGATTTAGAGGTGTAGGAACATAATAAATCAGTTCAGAATACAAAGATGTGCAACTATATGCAAGTGCTCAAAGATGACAAGAGCAAATTTTGTAGCCTGAGGAAGTCAGATGTGTAACTCCACAGGAACCAAGTGACTGACCAGATGCTTCTGAAAAAAACACCATCACCACCTACAGTTTCTGAAATGTGCTTGGCCAGCACAGCTCTGGTCAGCTTGTCTCATGCAGACCAAGCTGCAAATGAACAGGGTTAAATGTACTATTACACCTTCAGTAATAGCACAGGGCCACCATGCTGCTTGGTAACTTCACAAGGCAGAGTGCTATCTTACACTGCACTGGGGACAGCACTTCAAAGTCTGAATTGAAGAAACACCGTTCCAAATCATCAACATCATTTTCTTATTCTACCCAGGTTTTCTTTGTAATTATAACGCCACGGTGTGAATTGACATAAATAATAATGCAGCCGTGAAGATATTGAAAAGAGTGTCAGGAGGAGACAGGAGCACTTCAGTTCTGGCAATTAAGTGCAATATTTGTTACCTGAAATAGCCCAGGGCTGCTCAGTGAAGTGGACCTGTTTGTTCCTGGACCTCCTTTAGAGAGCCAAGGTGTGCTTCCAGAAACTGGAGCTCCAGGTAACGAGTACAAACAATACAATAACCCATCATAAGGGCAAAATTCTACTCTTGTAACATTGGGCATGGAAAGAGCAGTTTGCCCTTGTTCTGCTGCCATTGTACAACTGGGGTGTTTGATTTAGATATCAAAGATATACCCAGCAAAAACCCCTCTGTTAATTACCCCTCATACTTGAAAAGCTGAAGACTCATATCATCATTGAGGAAAGAAAAAAATCATCATCCCACAACACCCTTGCATTTGTGTTAGGAAGCCTGAGCCACGGCACTGCAAGATCCCCAAGTTTCACCACAGACTAACACAGCATCCCAACGCACCATGTTAAAACAACACACTGCAGCTATTTTCCCTTCCTGCTACAACACATATATTAGCTTCTTCTCTTCCCTGCCATCTGTTAGTTTGCTGCAGTCTGCTGGGACAGGACTACCCTCTCCTTTTCTCCCCTTCTTGCCTGCTCGAATGGATGACAACAAAGCCAGGCATTTCCTGTCCATACACTCAGCTTTTCTCAGCTGCCTCAGAAGCATTACCAAATGCAGAGTTAGGAATGAAAAGTGCTCTGCTCACCTCTGCTGTACCAGTGTGCCCACCAGAATTACATGCTAGACACAGAAACACCTTGTAAGTGGCAGGCAAGGAGGTAACTGCTGCTTTAAGAGGACATACCTTTTAAGGACATACCTTATCCACGGTATCATTGTTTAAAACAGGTATCTGTACTATCTGCACCACAGGAACTATCAGAGGGAAACCAAGGTAAGCAGCATTGACAATTACTTTATGCAGCAATCTGCTGCACTTTTCTTAGAAGGGAAGGTTAGCAAGGAAAAAAACCCAGAAAAATCAGGTGAACAGCAATCTACTACTACCATAAACTTCAGTGTAAGATGTGTAGCAAATCACTGTTTTTCCCTCTAATACAGTTCAGAATGGAAAAAAGAATGTCTATCTAATCCATCACACTTGTAGGCAGTTAGGAAGGAAATGGGAATGTTTGTCATCAATTGTTCTATCAGTCAGGTCATTAGAAAAGGAACGGCTCATCTAAAAATTAAGTCAATATTGGCTGAGTCTAAACAGCTTCTTCAGCATTTCACACACATATTCAAGCAATGAACACTATTATTCTGTGCTTGTAACAATATGCCCCCAAGCCAATAACTGCTCTTCAACATCTGACCTCTTTTTAAAGTAGATTTTCAAGGAAGTATAGTGAAAGTGTTCCAAATCAGCTGGTGAGAAAGTATTATAGATCATTACCCCACAGTAAACAATTCCTAGTTCTGATCTGCAAGATTAGAATAAATCTAGCATTACAAAAAAAATTAAAGATAAAAAAGGAAACTTATTATATCAAATATACTTCTATTCAAAAATAAAAATAAATCCCACACTAACAGCTCACAAAGCATTTCCTTAAGAAACAAAGAGGAAAAGTAGGTTTCTTTGGGACGGGAAACCACCAATATCTGCTGCAACACACCAACACAAAGGTGAGTTTTACAGTATGAATTTATTGATCAAAGACAGATTTTCCTGCTTTCCAATCCCTATATACTGCCAGCCAGCAAATATAATTCAATCAAGAGCAAATTATGCATATCTTTGATTTCAGGGAAGCATCATGTAGCACACGGGCTACAACAGGGATGCAGTTCTGACAAGTCCCTTACAGGTCCGCTGAAGGAAGCCCCCGACTCACCTGGGCCGTCCCAGCGAGGGCAGCGGCGGTGCAGACGGGACGCCAAGCTCAGAGCCACCGGCGTAGGCAGCTCCTCGGAGCAACAGCCCCGGCTGCGATTACGTCTGCAGCGTACAAGAGGCAGCGCGCCGTTATTTATACAAAAATCAGCATCTTCCTCAGGAAAAAAAACCCACTCGAAGGTTCTTACTGGCCGTGTAACATACTTCTATACTTATGCCATCACATCTAGTGACTAAGAAGATGCTTTCAGTGTCACAGGAGATTAAGATTCTGGGAGGAGAGTGCCTGGCAGCTTTACTCTCACTCACCAATCTGCCTTCACGCAAACGCACTTTGTCGGCGGATGGAAGTGTATTATTGCAATACGCTAGCGAAACGAAACAGTTTCCAAGTTTTCCCACAGGGCATCAGCTCCCCCTTCAAGCTGCACCCCAGCGCTCGCTCCCCCTCGTCCATCCCCGAAAAGACCTGCAGTTTCTGGGCACCACAACTTGTCCTGCGTCCGCACCGAGCTCCGGCTCCCCGGGCGCTGCCCTCATACCTGCCGGGACACCGCGGGGCGTGGGCACCCCGCGCAGCCGGACAGCGCCCGGAGAGCGCCTCCTGCGCCGGGGCCCGAGCCGGGCCCTTCCCCCGGACCCCGCGGGAGGGCGAACGGCAGCCGCGCTGCTCTCGGGGTCCGCACGGCCCGGGCAGGGCACGGCCTTCCCCCGGCCGGGCACCACAGACACATACGTACCGCACACGCAGAACACACACCTTGCACCTGTCCGCTACTACCGACCGGGAGCGGACTCCCACCCCGGGGGCTCGGGAATCCCGCTGCCAGGGCACAGCCGAGTGACAGCCACTCGCCACATAGATGCGGATAAGCAGGAAAAAGACGGCGAGAGAGAGCAGCCCACTTCCATTACCTTAGCAATCGCGTCGCCGCCGTCCCCTGACACCCCTTCGCCTCTCCTCAGAGACGGGGAAGCGCCCGCAGCATGGCGTGAGCCTGCGGGCGGGGCCGGCGGTCAGCCCGGGGCTCCTCTGTGCGCCTCTTCCAAAAACCTCCCGTTCTCCTCAGCGCCCCTCCTGCTGCGGCGAGGACGGCGGCCGGGGCCAATCTGCCGCGACCAGAGCGCCGCGGGCACACTGCGCCCCGCCCGGCCCGGCCCGGCCCCTCGCTGCCGCCCCCGACCCTCCACCAAGCCCGCGCCGGGCGGGCGGGGGCGGGATCGGCCCCAGCCCCTGCCCCGGCCCCGGCGCTGCAGCGCTCGCTGCGGGCGGCCCGGGCGCGCCGCCCCCGCCCGGCCCCGGCGCCTCTTTCCCCAGTGCGGAGCCGGCCGCCCTTTGGCGGTGGCGTGCGGGAAATTCAGCTCCCGTGTCCCGCCACCCCGGCCGCTCCTCGGGCACTCGGCGCAGCCCTGAAGAAAGGCATGGAGACGAAGGCAAGCCTTGTATCTCTCTTACAATCTTGTTTATGTGTTGAGTCGCGCAATTAAGGTGTTTGGCTAAAGTCCTCCATCTGAAACCGGGGAAGCCTCATCTCTTGTTCACCTTCCTCCAACAGCCAGGATTCCCTAAATAACACCTGGGCTCTGCACACCACCATCGATCTTAACAGGCACTATAACTCCAGCAAAACAGCTTGGAGACCCAGCCCTTTTACACAGACCTGTCCCATGGGCAAGACACTGCTGTTGATTGGGATGAATTTCTGCAGATTAACTTCGTGGGCAAAGTAGCTCGCATACTTTTTAGGCTATTATCCACCGATTTTTCCAATAGATGAGATTTTTGTTCCTTTTTCTCGAGATGGCAAGTTAAGCCCACCTTGCCGCAAGCTGAGCCTCAGGTCTGAGAGCCCCGTGCTGGGATGCGCTAGGGCAGACCATTGACAGGAGGTGGCCACGCCCATCTCCGTGCCCAAGTTTGTGAATTTCCAAGGTCTGGTTCCCACGCATTAGACTCATTATTGCTGTTGAAACTCTTCACAATGAGGCTGTCAGCTGCACAGAGGAAAGGCTCTTTACCCACCCGTGTAGCCTGTTTTAAAAGCCCTTGTGTGGTGTCTCTGTTGCCTCAATTTCCTAACATCCTGGATCTTACCAAAGTCAGGTTTATATTTCATAAGCCCTCTGACACCAGAAGTTATCATGTGCAGGGATGTCCTGTTATGCTTTAGTCTGCCCAGCACAATTTCTGGTGATATCTGGTACACTGAACTGCTGCAGTAATTCAAATATTAAATTAAAAAGAAAAAAATATTTCTGGTTCAGCTGTGCATCCCTTCCATTTTTACTGGATCCATATGTCTATCTTTACCATTACTGGCTTCCTTAGTCCTTACTCCTTCCTTAGTCTTTCAAATGCCAGTTTCTACCTTGCAGAGTTTATATGCTTCTTCAAAAAGGCCCTTCATCAACACAGACTATATATTTATTTCCCTGTCACACTCAAAATTGCATCTTAGTGGCAAAATTCTGCAGTTATGCCTCACACAAGCTCATTGACCCTGACTAGACTTTACAGAGTGTTGATTCAATTGATTTGTTTCAGATTTCAGCTGTGGGCATTTAAAAGCTTCTGTGGCAGGTTAAAACATTTTAATCTTGGTTGTTTTGTTCAAAGATGTACCTCTCAAACATCACAGCATATTTTTGGGATACTTTTATGAAATAAAATTAATCTAAAAAATATTGCCCTTTATATCAAGTTTGAATTTAAACTAATAGCATTCCCTTTGGATTAAACAAAGCATATTATATATTATTTGCCACACAAAGCTGTCTGGCAAAGGGAGGAAAGAGAGAATGGCAACCTATGAAATAGAGATTTAATTTTTTAGAGATTTTCTCAGCAAAGCATTTTAAATCACTAGTTACATTGAGTTATGCTGGGGTATGACTACATGTAATAGTAGTCAACGGGGAAGTATTTCAGTGTCTTATATGAGGTCTGTTCAGGAAAAACTCTACACAGTCTGCTCTCACAGCTCCCTCAAAGGAGTGTGCGTGCAGTAGCCAACAAATCTAAGTACTTGAATATATCAGACTACAAGGTAAGTTCTATAGAAAGGCTGTTTTCAAGGTAGAAGACAGATAAAAATGTATTAACATTATAATTCAAAGAAATTACCAGTATGTTTTCTGGAAGTATATGCAGCCTAGTATTACCATACTCCTGCAGCCCATGATGTTGAGAAAGGAAGGTGAATGGGAACATTAAAGCAAAAGTGACATCTATGCTTATTTTAATCATGCTCAGCAGAAGAAAGTGTAACCAAAAAGTACAAATAAAAGCAAAGGCAAATTGGCTCCTCTCAAGTAACAATGATTCTTTGGTCCCTAGAAGTAATAAATGGTATGAAGCAAAATGGCACAGCAACATTATTTACTTTCATACATTAACTACTAAAACAAATGATACATAATTAAAACCTGATAAAACTGAGCCAGCTTTGTATTTACATTGATCCTTATGCTGAAAACAATGTAGTCAGACTTGGTTCATCACAGCAACCGTTTCTCAGTTTAGCCTCTTTCCCAGCAGGAGTCCAGCAGTTTGATGAGTAAGATCAGAGATGCACAAACAGTTCCATTTAGATCAGTGGGACATCTCAAGCTGATGAACTATCCATATACAGCAATGTTTGCAGAAAAAGACCTTGCATCTGAAACACTGCTATGCTTAGTAAGCACTGGAGAAGAATGTGTGGGGAGGGACTATCTGCATTTTTCTGGCCAGGAGTGTAGAGTTTTATTGTTCCCTTTCCTCTGTATTATATGCTGAGATCTGAAAGCCAGAAGAAACAACCATGGTCCACACCAAGTATGGAACACCACTTGTTCTTAATGATACATCATTAAAACTGAAGAACCTAAAACTGAAGAGCTAGGATTTTCATTTTCCCTAACATTTCCTATTGAAAGTATTTGTTCAGCTTTTCTTTATCCCAGACACTGATTTCAATGACAAAGCCACACATTGTATAAAATATCTTCTGTTGAAGACTGCAGTGGTATAAAACTTCCCTCATGCCCAGTAATGCTGTCCCAAAGCTGTATTATCCTCATTGCTGTAAAGAAGTCCTTTTTTCAGCTTCAGAATGCATAACTTTGAATCCCTGCATATCGTGGCTGACATTAGCGTTACACATGCTCACAGGGCTTCTGCTAACTCTTACTCACAGCTCAACAGTGGGAGTCTCCAGGGTATTCCAGCAGATTCTTTACATGGCAAAGAGTCACAGCACAGCATGCTCCCCTGTGATCATCTGAAAAAAGGAGGAGTAGATATCGCTAACTTTCCGCCAGTAGCATCCTTCTCTCCTGGTGCTTGAAAAGCTCAGAAAGGCAGAAGCTGCTGCAGCTGCAGTGGTTGCAGTGCTCTGAGGTAGGGCCAATGTTTTCCTTTCAGTTTGCAAACCAACAGCATTGTTGATCGAATGAGTAAGTGTTACCCCATAGCACTTACTTCATAAATATTCAGTAGCTGTTAATTACAAGAAAAAATGGAGCTGCTGGCTCGAGGTGAGTGCTGAAACGTCACTAAAGCAGCGCTTTTTCTCACGAAGGCAATAAAGAGAAGTAAGTGTCTCTCTCTGGCAGAGGGCATGAAAAAAGCAAAGAGGTTTTCAGAGTTGTTCAAGGCAGGTTCTATTTTTCATAAAATGTTTAATTTAACAGTGACCTAGTTTTACAACAGCTTTCAGTGTCTTGGCTTTTCTTATCTCCTGTGTCTTAGCCTACATCATTAGAAGAGCAGAGCAATAGGCTTTACAGATTTTGTTAAAGCAAACTTAATAAGGTCTTGCCGGGTGGATTAATTCTTCTCTCCTATTTTGTTTCAGGCAGTCATTATGTTACAGTTTCTTTGTACTTTTAAAGAGGTTTTAGCACATCTTTTACAGATTTTTTTAAAAATTTCAGCTCAAAGCCCTTAGCTTATTTCATGTTACTTTTCTGAGTATCAGACTGCAGAGACACTCTTGAATTCCTCAGCCTTTTTACAAAAAGATCCTTTGTTTTGTAAACATTAACTATATTAAATTGGTGGCTAGCTTGACTAGCAAATTTGGACATTTACAGGCAGTACAGACTCATGCCTGCTTTCAGCAGGAGCAAGTCAAGGCATGCCATTAATTTTACTTACCTTACTTCACCTACCAGAAAAAAAAAGTTATTGTGCAACCTGTTATTGTGACCAATAAACAGCAGGTCAAGTGATGCTTGCTCCCTTTTTCACTTTGTTCTACATTCAGTGCTCTCAGATACTGTTCCATGGTACCTCTCTGTGATTCCTAGGCTGCCTTAATGGAATTGTGCTTTAAAAATCCCTAAATCTCTATTGTGTGTGCTGTGTTCCATATGGATTTAGCAGAAAAAGGGAGCAATTAGAAAAATGATACTTCAGCCATGCAGCACCAAAACATACTAAGTCTGCTGAATGACATCTCTTCCTTCCACCTCCGTCTCAGAGATTGCAGGAAATTTTATCCTTTGAGAATCAAGTGTGAGGAGCCTTGCTGTGGTTGAGTCCCTCCTGCATACCCTTTAAGGAAGGGAACACAGTGTAGGAGATGATGCCACATCTGCCAGGTTTATACAAGTGTGAGTGCTTTCTCTACAGGGAGAATTTCCCTGTGGGGATCCCAGCCCACAGAGGTTTCCAGTGATCCATGTTAATGTGTTTCACAGAAATTGAATATGTCAGACTGAAAAATGCAAGTAATGTATACTGGCAGTTTCAGAGCCACGACCTAAACAGTATCAAGCACAATGTATACTTCTACACCTACAAGGATCATGCAAGCTAAAAGAACAAAGACAACTTAATAGGAATCATTCAGAGGCAGTGTGTACTGGCCTTGTTGAGCTTCACTTAATTCCTCTCTTTGTGCAAAGGGATTTCAGTTGCCTTTGCAAACGGGAAGTTTGTGCCAGCTCCAATGCTTTTTAAATTTTGAGTGACTTAAAACAAATTTCTTGGTGACTTGTTGTCATTGGGGGGAAAAGCCATGGTGGTGAATTTTAGGCATGGAAGAACTTGAATCCCGCATAGGAAAATCACATAACCAAAAGTATTGAGAATTTTTTTTAATAAAGCTTAAAGACATCAGAAGAACATTAGTAGCAGCTCTTCTGTTCATTTTTATCAATAAATAACACTGTAGGAAAGTAAAATTCACAGTAAATCCACCTAGGAAAGTCTGGAGGACCCTATTTGCTGAAAGTATTGAAAAGAGATTTGTCTAAGAAGCTTTGCTTCACATTGTTTTACCTGGAAGCCCACAATGGACAAAAAGCAATACAACTAATCCAAAGAGGAAGGGCTCCATTCCCTCAATATCCAGGTTCTTACTCAAACATAGCAGAGACATGCTTTTCTCTTCTACCTTGGCAATCTCATATCTGAGCAAGTCAGAGCACTGGTGAGTATGGACATTAGCATGGTCTCATACTTTCCTGTGTTAGAGAGGACTGTGGAGGGGATTTTAGATTCTTCTATAACATCTAGAAATTGCTTAGATCTCTCCACATCCTTTAGCTTGTCAGGATATCAGTTTTTTGTATCTATAAATGTTTATTCTTTCCTGTCTTTTAGTCAAGAACAGCCTTCTGCCTGCACTCCATCTGAACTTGTAAAGTTCTCCTGAACGTGGCAGAGCCTCAACTTCTGCCATGTCAGGTAGCCAAACATTATGAAAACTCATGGCACTAAGTGGCAGAAATGTGTGAATTCCCATAGAATTCAGGTTTTCTCCAGCTGGTCTTTACTCGTTGGTCTGGAAAAGCTGCAGAAGTAGTACTTACTTTAAGTACAACATAACATTCTTGACTTTTTTCTTCTGTGATATTGCAGAAATTTCCTTTGGACTTTTTTTTTTTCTGTTTGAAATACGTTTTATGATTGATTAATTATGTAAGAAGTGATGGGAAATGCTGCGCAGTGGGAATGAGGAACCTGAAGTGTGAAGGAAGGCATGAAATAGGTTTTAAAAAACCCTTAAATCCAGAAAGATGCAGTATGTGCCTTTCCTATCCCTGATCATATTGTTTGTATGCGATCTCTCTCTCTCACCAGCATTTATCTGTGTCTTCTTAAACTATGCATTTTTCACAGCAGAAACTATATTATCTCATGGTTTTGAAAAAGCATTTCCCATATGGAAGAAACTACAAACATCACCATGAACCATGTTTCTTTTCTGTACTTGGATGATTTATAGTACCCACCAACACAGTTCAAGTATTGAAACACATGTCTGTGTTTCTGTATCTATCTATCTATCTATCTATCTATCTATCTATCTATGTTTATATGTTCACTTCATGTACACAGACATTTTTATATATAAAATCTTTTCTCTAATAGTTGCAAAAAATGTGCAGGGTGTTGATGATTTATCTAAATCAGATGGTACCACTTCTCCCTCTTTAGCTAATTTATGTAACTAAACATCACACTGCACATTCTGGTTTTGGCAGGGAAGTTCAACATTTGACATGCTTTTGGCGAATATTCACTTACTTAATTTTGTTTATTTTTATTTTTTTCCTATTAACATCAGTTAAACCTAAGCAGTCAAATATTTCTACATTTTGCATGAGAAAAGTCCTAAAGCTCATCTTCAAATTCAAGTGACAATTAACATTTCTTTATTATATTTATAATAATTTTCAATTATTGCTCTAGCTTGTCTACTGCTGAGAAGGTACAGCACGGGGAAGAGATCTGACTGAGTCAGGGTCAGCTGTACAGCATTCACTAAAATGAATGGGTGGAAGAAGGGCTTAAAAAACAGATAACAGCCTAGGAAACCTGGTTGTTTTAGGCTCACAGTAGGGACAGTGGGAAAAGACTCAGAGATTCAGAGCTGGAGCATAACCTCAGGTGCTCATATCTGTGACAAGAAGAATCTTTCTCTCTCTCTGCTGGGCAGAACATAAGAGGGTTTGTCTCACTGAAGCACTGTCATCCTTTCCTAGGTTTGTGAATCTCCTTTCTCTACAAAGCCAGGAACCCAGATCCTAGCAGTATGAAATACGAGATGGATCCCAGGGCTCAGTTCTGGTCTCATCTTCCCCCTCTCCAGCCAGAACAACTCCATCAGCAGCTGTCTGCTTGAAATGCAGTCTTTACTTCAATGCTCAGCCTGTTAAACTATGACAGTAAAGGGATTAATACAGCCCAGTCAAATTCAAACACATTCCAAAATTGTCTGCTCTGTTAATGTGAGAATAGAATGTGAGAACAAAACACTTGCACAATGCATAATTCAAAATCATGCACAGGACTTATTTTAAAAAAAACCACAAGTTTAGGGTTTTTTTCCTTAATTATCCAAGAAACTGCTTTAAATCTGCATTGCTGTTAATAACTCCACACAGCTTTAAAAGATGTAATACACATCATGTCAGGATCTCAAAGTGCCTTACTAATGATAATGAAACAGTGAAGCTTCAAATCGTCTTTCAAGTAAGTACCTGTGGCAGGCATGGTTGAGAATCTTCCATCTGCAACCACTTGGGCCACAATGTTTCACTATATGAATCAGCAAAACTCTGGATTTTTTAAAATTTTATTTTTAATGTTACAGCAAAATCAGCTTAACCAGTTGCAAAGAGATCTGATGAAAAAAGGCTTTTTTCCATGTTAAATATATTTTTATAACTGAATATGCCCATGTTTTGAGACTATTGTTAAAAATGTACTAGGGAGATGGGCCTTGGTGACAAGGATACGCTATCTTATGAAAATCTGCCCAAATTTTGACAAGCTACAAATTCTAAAATTTTCAACTTGTTCCTGCTTACATTCTTAGAGACTGAAGGCTAAATTCCTCAGAAGCTGATTGCAGTGATGCACATTCAGAATAGTATAGTTAATTTTAACTAAATGTGTAAATTATTCAGAAGGTGGGGGTCTGCTTCTTGTAAATTTGTAGCTTAGGAGGGAACTAAAAATCACTGAGTCTGGCCTACTGCTCAGGGTAGGCTAAACTATACCTAAATTTACAAGTTCTTACAGAAATTCAGGGCTGGAGATGCCATATTTATTCTACTATTTAGTGAAATATTATCTGTACAAGGTTTCATCCTAATATTGAAGATGAATCTTGTGTTAAAACAGGAGTCCTTTATTTCTTGTCCTCCATTTTAGACGTAGAAAGCAGATTACTACTGTTCTCTTAGGAGCAGAATTTCACATTTTAAAGTCTTTTACCCATTTTTCCAGATTAGACACAATAACTTTTCTTTCCTTACAGCCTGTTTATTCAATGCCTTACCATTTTGATCACTGTCCTCTGGACTGCCTCCAGCTGCTTCACATTTATGTTGTGTCCACAATTGTACACACCACTTTTGCTGTACACACCAGCCTCACCAGTGCTGAGCAGAGCAGTCTGCACCTGCAAAGACAGCCCAGGGCAGCATTCTCCTGCTTTGCACTAGCTCAGCATTATTTCATTCTGTTCAATTTGTGTTCTAGGAAGCTGCTAAATATTTTCCCACAGAATTTCTTTGAGAAGAGTTCCTTGCTGTCCTGTGTTTCTGCAGTTTCTTGCTCCTGTCTAAATGTAGTTCTTATTCATCCTGAATTCTACCCACACTTTTCAGATCATACCTGCAATTTATCAAGATCACTGTATTTTAATCATCTCCTCTACAATACTTGTAGTCTCTTGCTGCTTGAAATTATCTCCAAATTTAATAATGATTCTTTTTGTGTCATCATCCAACCCATTAATGAGTACTATGAGACCTATAGCAATCCTCTGTGGAGCTTCATGGAACTCATCCTTACATTTTGACAATGAAGTATCTGTAACTGCTGTTTGAGCATGGTCTCCTAACGCAACTCAGCACATATTTTCAGTACAAATATTTACAAGTTCACAATGTACCTTCTGCAAAATTGTTGTTTAAAACTCAGTCTTTCTTACTTTTTTATTTTTATATTTTTTCCCAGGAAATTCTTTTATTAAAATATTAACAGAACTCCAGCTTTGAAGGAGATTGGGCAGAGGTAAAGAGATTTCATGTTTCATTCAAATACATAATTGTGGGAAATATCCTGAGGTGCACTTTTATTAGTATTCACAGAACACTAATAACTCTGTATCTAACAATAACAATAACTCAATATCTAACAGTATCAGCATACTAATAACTCAGTATCTAACTCTGTTTGATGCTGCCTGTGTCTGTCTCTCATTGCCCTCCCTCCCAAAAACCTTTTTCAGATTTAGCTCAGCAGCTGATGGCAATATCATATGGGAAAGTGTAAGTGTTGAAAGAGGGAGAAAGAAAGTCCTTGCTACTCCATTGAGCCATCTTGCTTTGACTTAAGTATTTCTATTTGCAGAGACTTAGAGATCTAATGCTAAGTTTTGCTTCTTTAAATCACATGTCCAAACAAATAATACCCTTTTTGACAGGTAGAACATATTTAGAAAAGGCTCGCAGATCAGTTCATGTGGTTGTGAGCTACAATTTACCAACATAAGCTAAAAAACCAGCTCTATTCCCCTTGTTATAATCAGCTGATCCTCTTCATCCTTTCAGAACATAAAATATCTCTCCTCCTAGATGCTCAACTATTCAGTTTTTTGAATGATCAGGAAAACCCAGAAGTATTTCTATTGTCTCTCTCTCCTGAGCAGGCTAGGTCTTTATTGCTTTTGCGTGTCTGATACATTGAGTTTCCAAACTGCATAGTACAAGTACAGTACCATTAATCAAAAGTCTAGCAACAACATTTGGAGATACAGCCTAGCTGGGAGGTCACTTGTCACCTTGAAATGACAGCCAAGCTTCTGTTCTTTAATAGGTCTCATGCTTTTCTTTTGCTGTGTAACCCTGAAAACTCTTAGTGAAGATGAAATGCTACCATCCTGTCCACAGCTACAAGCAGCTGTGTGTTTACCCAGTACTACAGCCATGATGTAGCCTCCAACAATCAGTCCAACTCACCAGTCCACCAAGGTGAGGAGCATAAGTGCAGTGTACACCTTATCTAACACAGGCACGTGCTACTAAAATGTCCTTTTCACCCAAGGCCTGGCCACACATATTCTCTGCACTCCCATCAGATGACCTAGAGGCCACACAGCTACAGGACAGGTCCATTTGGCTGGCAGATCCAAAGGTAACAAATGAAGATGACTGCAGCTGGAACAGAGGACCAAGACTACATTTTAAACAGGCTACTAGGTTTTAGCTCATTTAGATGCAACTTAAAAATCTACATCTGCCTTCAATCTACATATTTATCTCCTTCCGACCTCCTCTAGCTTCCATGCATAAACCCATGCCCATGTGTTTTAAGTCATATTCTAAGAATTATTTTCAGCAGTTCGCATTTTTAATCTACAGTTAAAAAACCTATGCTCCACGGCAAAACACAACCTTGGCTCTATGCTGTCTTCTCTGGCAATGCATCTTTTGAAAACAGAGGCAATTGTTTGGTCTTTGCTGGACCAAGCAAGTCTTTTTGTACATTAATCTTCCAGTCAATTTCACAGGAATTTACATTATCAGAAATTAATTTCAAACAAAGGTAAAAATACTCAACCTTGAAGAACTGTGATGGCGATGGTGCACAGACTCAGCTGTAGGACTTCTCTCATACATGAAGAGACTGATTCACCTTATGATCTCAGATGGGCATAAAGTTAGGTCCTTGTGTAACACAATTTCCCACACTTCCTCTGTAATCACCTGGGAAAAGTAACTCACCTATTTTAGATCCAGATTTTATGCCCTCTGGGGTGGACACCATCTCTTCCTTCTTTTGGTGAGAGTCTGGACAACTAGGTCAGACCTGCTGTTAAAGGGTGGGAGCTGGGAGAGAAGAAATTCAGATGATTGAACAAGAAACTCAGACATTTGTGCCTGCAAAGCACTCTGAACTCTCAATGAAATTTTGCACAAACCATTACCCTTCAGCATTGTTTCCTAAACCTGAGAAGATACCAAGCATTAAAACACTGGGTTGAACCATGCACACCTAGTTCTTGGAGGATTAAATCTTGTTTTTTGACATTTAATTGTCAATCCTGTTACATATTTTTCAAATTAAATCGCAAAAATTATGTAGGAAAATGCAAAAAATATCTCAATATTGCAACATGCTTATAGACACCATATAGGAGATCTCAAGAAATCCAAGGTTTCTAGCTTTGCAGTCACCATTAAAATAGGGTTATGAGACCAGCAGTTTAATGCATGACATATACATCAACATGAAGTACTATACTAGGAAAAATTAGGACCAACTTCAGACGTACTTTTTGCACACAACATTGGCTGCAGGCTTAGTCTGCCAGTAATAACAAATTATTTTTCTCTGTGACTGACCCTGAAGAGGACAGTTTTCAGTGTCTCTACACTTCATTGCTAGTTACAATCACTGAACTGTAGAAGGAGCTTCCAAAAATATAAAATTGATAACCACAAAAAAAATCAGGAGAGATGAAAACACAATTGAGAGACTAATAAAATTTCAGTTTCCATCTTCCTGACCCATTCATTTGCTGCCTTAGGCCATCCTTTCATGGTTAAAATGTAACTCACTCTAGGGAGATATCTACCTAGTGTTCACCTGATTATCCTAAAGTTGTTTTTTCACCACAGTAGTGTCTCAAACCTGTATAAGACCAACATTTAAAAATATCCTATGCAGATCTTGAAGTCTCAGCTACTGCAGTTTAAGAAGAAAATTTTGGCAATATTTCAGCAGCCTACTTTATCAGTGAGTTTCAAATAGTTGGAAATTAACTGGTTTTAATATAGCATCTAGATGCATCTCCACACCGAAAGCATTTTTGGTCCAAGGTAGATTAAGGTTTTAAACAGCCTTAGACAGAGAAAAATACCATGGGAGGGACATAGAGGCCATGGGAATATTCTGTAGTCTTAAACCACCCATTCTCTATCCCACAAATTTATGCAGAGAACACTTCTACAGCAAATGCTGAAAAACATCCAGAGCCAGTGAAAAAGAATGGAGAGTAAAATATTCATTTGAGAAGTGGTATGACATCTGGTTGTTGCCATACATGTAAATACCACTCCTTCAGGAAAACTCCCTGCAGTATCCCAGGCTTTACTCAGTCTCTTCTTCCTTCAGTGCTTCTGCCTTAGTTTTAAAAGGTACTACGGATTCTGGAAATACGTATGTATGTATGCTATCAGCATCTTCTGCTTTGCACAATTTCATTCTTAAGAAGAAAATTGCAATGTCTCTTTTGTAAGAAATTAGCATTTTTACTTAAACCTGTGTTTTCACAGATCTGGGACATTGCATGTAGGCTGCTGTGTATTGCAATTAAAACTCTCCAGAAATAAAGACCACAATTAATTTTGTGTTCCATCTGGATTCCTATTTCTCATTCTGTCTTTCTTTGGGAAGCAAATCCAATGCTGTTCACCAAAATTTTTTCCTGTCTTTTATTTTTCAAAAGCAGGTAGTTCTGGTCTTAATTAACTGGGTCTCTTAACTGAAGCTCAGTCTGAATGACAACACTCATTCACTCATTCATTCACTCATTCATTCTCTATTGCCATGATACACCTCCTGTCTCAGATGTTACCCTGTTCATGTGCCCTCCCACCCCCACTCCCCATCACAAGGGGTTGGCTCTGACCCTCCATCGTCACAGACATTTTTTCATAAAAATCCTTTCTTTTAGGATTTGTCCTTTCTGGGAAGCTGAGGCCCCAGAAGAAAAATGTAAACAATTATTATCTGCTGGTGTGGAATGTAACAGGTGCATCTGTGATTGGTCTTCTGTGAGTGTTTGGATTTACTGACCACTCACAGGAGAGATTGTCCTGCTTTCTGCCTGGACACAGAACCTTGTTTTGAGATTCCTATTCTATTCTTAGCTTAGCAGCTTCTGCAACTTCTCTCTCTATTCCTTTCAGTATAGTCATAATGTATCATATATCATATATTAATAAATCCAGCCTTCTGATCATGAAGTAAGATTCTCGTCCATATCTCTCACCCTGAGGAACCCTCACAAGTCACTGCAATAAATACTCCATCTCTATATAAAAACATGGTCTCCCATTTCTGACACTCCTGTACATCATGTCAGGACTTTGGACAGACCTTCAGATAGGAGGGTGGCACAGCACCACCCTTTGCTTTCTGTTCATCAGACACCTTAATAAATGTGGGAAAGTTGAGATAAAAAGCAATCCCCTGAACACTTCTGTTGTTTGCTGTGTGAAGTGCTCAGTTTTTTAACCAACTGTCATATTCTCATATTTGCCACAGCCGTAGCACCCGTGTCCTGTAAGTTATTTCTTTCATAAACTTAGCATGTAATGATGCATTTCTCTGAAAAGAAATGGGAAGATGTGCATCATGCTTGCAGGAAAACTGCTAATTCTGCTGCTGATGGGGCAAGAAAATAGCACGTGTCTCAATTCTGGCTCTAGAAAAGCTTACACATTGATTTTCTTTACAGTCCAGAAATTGTAACAATATTCCTAAACACAGATTTGGGGCTAGGTTTGCAAAATTCATATTCTGAATTCAGAATACACAGTTCATGTATGAACTATGGCTCATAAATACAGAATAAATAAATGCAGTAAATACATCTTACAGAAATACAGTTCATAAACACAAAATTCATAGTTCCTATTCCCCTCACCCCCCAAACTACTGTGTTCTGTCTGCAATGCTCACTTATAAAGAACAATTGTGAAGAGGCCATGGCAAGGAGCCTGTAAGTCAAGATTCATATTACCACCTAGACAGTGAATGCCCTCCATATTTGGGAGAGTCCATTCCCTCAGGGAGTTGCTGTTGCTCCCTCTGGGAGCTTCCCTCAGGACAAAGTTGCCAATGAATATTGTGCTAGAACAAATGCTGTGTATGTGAGTGTTTGTGCACCACTTTGTTGGGAATTGTGGGCAGAGAGTGCTGCAGCAGAAAGGATGTTCTGGCGGGCTCTGGCTTCTCTGATGCTGTAAATAAGGCTCTCTAAAATGTCCATGATCCTGCCCTAGGGCAGTTTGGGAAATCTGTCACCCCTTACTGCTGTGCACAACAGATGAATGGTCCTGTACAGCACATGGAGCAGACAATCCTGGACAAGATCTGCGTGGCCTGGGGATCCACGCATAGGAATGTCTTGCAGCAGCAACAGCAATGAGCTTTTATTCTATTCCATGTCCTGCTCTTAGGGCTCTGCTGGTGCCTCAAGACATGGAGTTGTCAGGATGTCAGCAGCACTTAGAAGAAGTGAACCAACAGTGACTTTGTAATCTGGGATTGGGGAATTCAGAGGACCTGAGAAAGTGACCAGATCCAGGAAAAGCCAAGTACTTAAAGCTGAGCCACATCAGACCCCACCCCATCTTAGACTCAGTGTCACCAGGAAAACACCTCAAAAGTTAGCAGTTGGAGATTCTTTAATGACAGATGCCACAGCACCTGTTTGGCATGCAGGAAATATCTCCAAGTTAGTTTGCTGTGAAGCAGGAGCTCAAAAACATGATAGCACTGACAGGATATGAAACTTGCTAAACCCCCAACTTTATCATTCATTCCTACTCTACAATGCAGGATCTAAAGATACTGTGGTAAGGCAACTTAGAAACATGAGACATCATGTGGGCAACGAAGACATGGTAAGTAAAAGCCATATTGTCCCTGAATATCCAAGTCAAAGTGGTCAGGAAGCAGGAAATGAACTGAACAGAAAATGCCTGCTAAATTAGGTAGTACTCGAGTTTTAGACCGCTGTGGATATAGATACACTTTGCAGACACTACTGGAATTTGATGACATTCACCTGACCAGGTAGTACAAAAAAAAAGAGGGGAAGATGTGGGACTCAGCAAGGAATGGAAAATTTGTGGGCAGCAAGATTGGTCCTCTTAATGATCTCCCTGGTGCAGCAGCCACTCAGCCACTGAAGACGACGGTGGCTACCAAGATTATTTTCATCCTATGTGCCCGCTGCACTCTCAGGCCTTGCTGGCCACTTCACATGGGCTCTGAAACTCCCTGGCAGCTCTGGCTGGGCAGGGACCAAGCAAGAGGCACCGCTGCTGTGCCTCCTTGTGTTGTCTGAGGACAGTGCAGATCCTGCTCATCCCAGACCCTCTCTGGGGTTTGGCACAGCAGAAATGAACTTGTGGGACATGCAGAACACTTGTTCTGTCAGCAGCAGGAATTGCCCACTGGAAATCACCCCCCACACCTGCCCATCACCCCTGGGAAATATCTCCATGGAGTCAAGGTCCTCTCATAGCAGCATAGCAGGAATGTCACCACCAGCATGTTCAGCACTATGCTGGAAGCCCCATGTCACCACTAGGATATTCAGCACTACACACTCAGGGGTGCCACTTAGGTCCCAAGAGCACCCCCCCCCCCCCAAATACACAGGTCAGCACCAAGTTTCATCTTACAGTAGGAGATTTTCAGGAACAAAGCATTCCTGGGTCATGTCACCCAGTTTCAGATTGAAAAGGGTTGGGGGGAGGGCATCTGACTGTTTTGTCAAGGGAACCCCTGGGCGGGGGGGAAGGGTCCCCCTCACCACCCGGGCAACTGCGCTTCCCACATTTGGTCGCCCAGGGCCATTAGGAGTCCCAGAGCTGAGGTCGAGATGGAGGGCAGGGCTGGCCTGGCTGGGATGCCCTGTGGCACCTGTGACATCACAGCGCCGGTGTCACAATGGGAGCAGCTATCAACCCAAGCAGCAGGGAGCGCTGCCCCAGTACAGTCTCGGCGAGCGGCGAGTGTGCACGCACGCAGGAGGCTGTGCTGAACGCCGAACGAGGCGCACAGCAGAAACGCAAGTACCCCGGGCAGCCGCTTCTCACTGTGCATCCGAGGCGTGTCCCTCACGGGAGTGTCTTTGGCAGGGCACGGTGCCGCGGCTGGGGCAGTGGCACAGGCCTTGCAGCCTGCCAGCTGCCTGGGCCCCGCTTTCCAGCCATCAGATCCCTGGGGCTCCCTAGGGATCCCCACTTCCCTTATCAGCACCTCCCTCCCGTCCCCACTCAACCCCTGCTCACCTCCTTAAGGCCATGCTGGCCATTCAGCTCCTTTTCTTGCTTGCGCAAGCCCTCCTCCAGTACCCTCAGCAGGCCGGCGATGGGCTGGATGAGGCTGCACTGGAGCGCATGCAGCAGCGTGCCGATTATCTGAAGCAGCAGATGACTCAGCTCACTCTGGAGATGGAGCAGATGAAGCTGGAGCAGAGCCGTGGGGCCTGGGGAGCTCCGCTAGTGTGGCAGTTCTTGGCTCTGACTGGAATCCTCCTCCTTCTCTTGGCACTGCACTTTGGACACAAGAAAATTAGATGTGATCCAGACAACAGTGGCTGCAAGGAGAGGTCCAGCAGCAACTCGGTGGAGGAAGAAGAAGGACACAATGTAGCGGCAAAGGAAGACGTAGAAAGCAACAATGCAAATGTGGAAGAGGAGAATAAGGATGGAAAGGAAGAAGGAAGCAACGTTGATGCAAAGGCAGAAAACAGCCTTGGAAGTGAAGCAAAAGAAGGCTATGATGATGCAAAGGAAGACGTAAATGATGAGGAAGTGGAGGAAGTCAATGCTGCCGGAAACGGAGACGACAAAAGCGATGCAAACGAAGATGACGACCGCCACAGCATCAAGAGGAACCTTGGAAGCCTTTCAGAGGTGGACATAGAGTTGCCAGTTCTGGATCTGGACAAAGGCTGCTCCATGATTACAGACCTGATGGACAAACTCATACGCATCGTTGGACAAGGCTTGTCCAACAGCTTCTACCCGGTGCTACAACAAGCCATCAGAGTGGGCAGTGGCTTTGAAGGCTGGAGTTCCTGTACACAAGATGTTGTGTACTGCATGCTTGTACCCCTGAGTCCCCCTCCAGGACACGCCTTCCACCTGGAGCTGGACACTGCGGGGATGCTCCAGAGGAAGTTCTGTGTCCGTGTGGAGCAGCTGTGCACCTGCACGAGGGAGAGGCTGGGGGAGGACATGCTATGTTTCCTCCACCACCCTGAGGAGGAGCTGAAAAGGAAACAGGACCCCAGCCTCCTGCACACCCTCTGCACTGGCTCCTATCTAGATGTGGAGAAAACTGTCCACTGGTTCTGTCGATTCATGAGAATAGCCTGGATGCTTTTACCTCAGTCTCTCCACTGGCGTTTAGTGCTTCAGCCCTGCAGCCGCTCCTGCAAATTTCTCCTGAAGAAAGACAAGGAAATCTTTGCAGCTGAGGTGATCTTTGGAGTGCAGCAAGGAGACTCAGATATCTTTGTGAGCAGCCAGCCTGCAGAAGTAGACATCCCAAGCACAATATGGCTTGAGACTTATGCCGTGGCAGAGGCAAAATTTTTCCAGCACGTTTCCAGACAGGCCCTCCAGCTGGCACTGCAAGTTCCTGCAGAACCTCCAGCAGCATCCTGATGGGTGGAGATTTTTCCAGCTATGCCCTGAAGACCATGGTGATGCACCTGCTGAACACTCTACCCCCTGTCTCGGTGGCGCAGGAGGGATTTCCGGCAGCGACTGATGGATATCCTGAAGTACCTCCACTGCTCTCTGGACACAAAACAACCACTCCGCAACGGGCAACAAGAGATTCCTGAGGAGATCAGTTTACCCTCCGACTTCCAGGTGGCTCAACCGCCCAACCTCTTCCAGCACCTGGCCAGCAGGCCGGATGCCCACACCAAGGCTCTGCAGAGTACGTTCGCCTGCTGCAGCGGCTCAAACAATTGCCGCTCCACGGCTGTTGAAAGAGATCCTGGTGCACAGAGCTGTGCTTCTGGGGCCTCTTGACACACCCTGTATATATGAACCTCCTGTAGTTAGTGCATTTACAGTATATATCAGTACCCTGGAATTAGTGCATTTGCTATACTTACTAATACCCTCCAGTTATTGAATCTACTTTATATATTGGGACCCTTTAGGTAGTGCTTTTACTATATATATTTAACACACTCTAGTTAGAGAATTTACTCTATATATATATATATAGACACACATATATATATATATGTATAAGGACACTCTAGGTAGTGCTTTTGCTCTATTTATTAATGCCCTCTAGTTAGTGCATTCAGCAGTCCAGAACCCTCTTTGTTATTGTCTCAATAAACTGGAATATTCCAGTATTAGGATGGTGCAAGCTCTCCTTTACCTCAACCAGACCTAGAGCATTTGTAAACTCCACTAGTTGTGAATCTGTGACTGGCTGGGAGTAGGCACTGTTATTAGCAAGCCTTTTTTATCAAACACACACAGTTCTCACTCCCTACTGCTTACAGCCTGTCATTGCACAGGCTCTCCATTTCTCCCTTACATACAAGCTCAAATTTAGTTTGCATAGCTGCCTTTTCTGCCTCAAGCTGGATAGATGAATACCATATCCAGGTCCTATGACAATTGTGGTAACTCAGTCTGTGAAGTTTTTGAAGCTCTAGGTACAAATAATACAGCATGGGCAAGACCAGAACATAGAGAGATAAAGTGAAATCATTTCTCCTTCCAGAGCATAAACTAAATCCTTAACAGCATATTCTCCTTCTAATGATAGAAGCAAGGTAATATATTCTATATTTATCTCAAGATGTCAAAGTGCTAGAGATGAAGATCCTCCCTTGCAGAGCATCAGTCATCCTCTGTAGAAAGGTGAGGAGGACCAGAGGCAGCATCTGCCAAACTGATCTTCGTCTCATGTAGCAGAGAGTTGTTCACTAAAGCACTCCCAAAAAGCTAGAAATAGATAATTAGCAAGACACCAAACCTCCTATATGTAGTCACAATTAAGTGGAATTTGTATCTGAAGCCTCTCCAACTCAGGGCTTCCTCTGAATAGCAAAAGAAGGGAAATTTTTTAAGCAATCTTCAAATGACACAACACACTGTTTAATCATTTTCAGAGTTTTCAAAGAGGATGTAACATAACACAATCTTACAGGTCACAACATCAGTTGTGGTCATGCAGTTAAATGCCTCAAGGAAAGCAACTGGAGCTTTGTTAGTGATTGCTGGGATTGAACTCCACAAACCTCCTGAAGACAGGTTACTTATGGTATAGATAAAAGTATCCTCTTCTCTCTTTATTTTCTCATTTGTTGTCCTCCCTGTTGTTTCAGAAACCTCTCCTATTACTGCACTCAGGAAGCTTCCACAGGACTCACAGGAAATTCCTCTCTATTATTTGGCATCTTGCAGACCATATACACTGTAACTCATCTTCTCAGTGAAATACACAGACTTCATCTCCTCTATCTATTTTCATAGGGAAATCTTGTCATTCTCCAAATTGTTCTTATTACTCGTTTTGAAGGCATTCTATGTTTCGTGGATATATTTTGATGGGTAGCCAGATCTGAGGGCTGCATGCTGGGAGAAGACGAGGTATTTTTCCAGTGGCAGCTGTATTCTTTGCCCTCCCAGAGGCAGTGGCTGTGTTTTCTGCTCATTAATATTAAAAAAAAATATTTCAGAATGTGATTTTCTTTCTGGTTCCCAATCCCTGGCTTCCCAGCCCTAGAGGGAGTTTTCTCTACCAGATATAGGGAGAAGCCTGGGTGCAGCTAAGATGGGGCCACAAGAAAAAGGGACTTCAAAGCGAGGAGAAGCAGAACCACATCCCCTCCTTGCTGTGCTGCAGCTCCTCCAGAGATGCCACAGCCCTGGGGCAGTGGCCAAAATTGCACTTACCTTGCAGAGACTGGCAAACTCCCCACATTGCCTGACCTAATGGAGAATATCAGCAGCTCCACCTGCCAAGAAGCAAGTTTTTGGGTGTTGGTATGAGCCCTCCACTTCTGGAACCAAATCTCTGTAGCCTGAATACTGTAAATCAGCATGAGACTCCTTGTGTCTAAAGAGAAGGGGGTTAAATCATTGCTAATGGCAGAAACACACTTTCATCCTCCCCACTAACCATTTTGAGGACAAATAAATGCAACTGCTCCCAGAAAAGCTGCCGTTAACTATTTCTGAAACTATTTCCCTTCTTGCTATATCAACAGGAAAATAAGTTTTCTCTCCTTGCTATGGTAAGTTGAGCATTCTAATTTGTAATGTCACAGAGAGGCATATCTTAGAATAAAACTTCAGTGTCTCATACTGTGCTAGATTTGTGAAGAAATAAATTTTCAAATGAACTTTTTTGTTCTTTTCTTTCACAATGGGTGGGATTATTTCTTTAGTACTTCAAGTAGCTGGGGAGAAGAAAACCCTATTCCTCTTATCCCCTCAGGGCCCCTGAATCCCATCCAAAAAGGGTAAATATAAAACCATTAGAAAAAATTAATTTTCTAACATGGGACAGACTTCTTGGGACAGACTAGTTATCTTTTCTTTGAATTTATTTGGGGATTGATTAAACATAGCAGGTATCAGAGATTATGTCTCTGTCTTTCTTACCACTCTTCTAGAGAAGATAAAAACTGGAAAACACATGTATTCTGTTCTGATCAGTCTTGGAAAACATATCAAAAAATAGGTTCTCAGGGAGAGCAGTAGAACCAAAAAGTTCAGAGAATCATTTCCTAACGTTCCAGTTCTTACCGGAGCTTGCAAAATCTGTCTCACCTTATACCCATGCAGAAGGCAGGCTGAGTCTGCCATCAGCCTTACTCTTGCTCTGATTCAATGCTGCTTTGATATTTTGCAAAACGTTGAACTGAAACAAAATAAAATTGCTTTTCTGCTTACTGAAGAAGATGTGTCAAGAGTACATTGTCATAGTAAACTATGGATTAGAAATGGCTGTATTCTTATCTCACAGACATCATTCATCCAGAATATATCTCCATCTTCTTGAAGTGCAAGAATGCACTTTAAAACAGAGCAAGAAATAAAAAGATAGGCAACTAGGAATATTACAAGATGCTCTGATTTAAAAGGGAGCATCTTAATCTAGCTCTGGTCCAAGGAGAGAACAGACTTATTGGCCCAAATGCAATGCAGCAGCAAAGCAGCAGGTGAGATCCCACTGTGGCATTCAGCTGAAGAAGCATGGGCTGGGAAATACAAGCTGGGTGAGGAAATACAAGCTGATGACTGTCCTCATACATACCACCTTGCCCAAATGAAAGGCTCATTGACCCCAACAAGAAACAGAAGTTTGTTAATTTACTTCAAATGCAAGCACCAGAGAAGTGGCTTGAGAAGTGTGTTTGTTTGATTTTCATTCAAGAAAGGATGACACAAGTACAGACAATTGTTATGGCTGATTACTACTAATTTTGATTTGTGCAAAGATGTAAACCTCCCTGCTCTAGGGAAAAGTCTTTGCTCTCAGCTTTTGCTACTGGTCAGAGATGCAGGGTCTCATTGTGCTCACAGTGCCTTGGCCCTGTGAAACTGGGCCCTTCCCAGGCACAGCAGGTACACCTAGTGCCACACCTCTCCAAACCCAGTCCCTGCAATGCTGATACAGTCCCTGATACATGCAGGTACTCTGGCTACTCTCTTGTCCTATTCGAGGCTTGCAAAAATCATGATGCAAGCACTCATAAATACTTAACAATAGTCCTAAAAACTGCTCTAACAGGCACAATATTGAATAACAACAATACTGAAGATAACATCTCTCCAAAACTGGAACTGTAGAGAAAAAGGTAGGTAAGTGTCTTTGACCAAAATCCCCTTAGCCTGGTGATAGAGTTTTGTATGGGGAATGTGCTGAGCAACTGTTTAAATGTCCAACTTATGCAAGGTGACCTTGGTGCTGTGTGGAACCCCAGTGATTTTGGTCATCTTTGCTAAAAGCTGATAATTTAAACAGTCCTGTATTTTCTTTTAACTTGGTTTTAATAGCTAAAGCCCTTCATAACATAATATTATATATCTACTCTTGGGAGAAAATTAATCAGTTCCATTAAGTTTTTTGTCTCTGTGCATCGTAACCAATTATGAATCCAAGATTCACAGCTATTAGCTTCACCTAGAAATTCAGAAATTGCCAATATATTAATTGCAATTTAATAAAGAATTAACAAAATATGGAAAAATTAATTCAGATGGAATAAGAAATTAATTTTGATGAAATATTAAAAATAGAACAATTAGAAGTAGGAATGTCTACGCCTCTCTCTTCTCTAAGTAGTTTTCATCTCATTCAGACTGACTTGGTATATCCATTTTATTCCACAGAAAAGTCCCCATGATTCCAAAGTAGAGCTGGATTGTGCTTTTAACTGTACACTGCACAATTTATATGTCATAGACAGCATAAAGCACAGCAGTTCTTGCTCTGTGTTTGGGGATTCTGTGGTCTCCAGAAATCCAAGTTACTAATAGTAACAACTGAAGCACTGAATCACAGACAAATAGAAAAAAAAATCAATAGATGTTAGAGCATCTATCACAAATAAGAGATGGAAATGTGCAAGGAAGAGTGTGCATAGAGCTCCCTTTCATTTTTTTCTTAAACTGAAGTCACAATGCACAATGTGTGACATCATAAAAAACTCTACTTCTAATATTTCTTTTTCTGTTAAGATTTCCTGGTAACATTTCACAATACCAACACTGCAGGCCAGGTGCTCTGTTTCCATATACTACCTTTGCAATTAATTGATCTATGCTTGCTTCCAGTTTAGAATCACACTTTGTGTTTTCATTACATTAAAATATAATTAATATGCTCTAAGCTGTGATTTTATGGGATATAACTGACTGATTGGAGCTTATTGAAGAGGGCTGTGCTTGCTTTCCAAGGTACCACCTTTACTTTAATGAACAGAGGCCCTACAAGCTGCAGCACATGGATGTAAGGGATTGGTACTGACTCAATTTCCTTACATATTCCTCGCTAGGTTTCTTTCTGTGCTTCCCCATATCTTTTGAATGCAAATAATGAATAAAGTTCTGACCTTATTCATGATGATGGCTATAGAATAAGCATAGCCATTACAAAAATCCACCTGTCAAACAATGTCAGAGATCCCTAGGTCAAGTGGGCCAGTGGTGACACAAAATGGGACCAGTATAGGAATATACTAAGTCTTTACACTGCAATAAACAGCCAAACTCCTTCTGCTAAAAAACTGGGCCAGAGAGTGAAAGATGGAGGCTTGGAGAGAGAAAGAAAGTGGGAGAGAGATTAAATAGCCTTCAATGCATATGGATGACAGTTTCAAAAAATATTTCTGGGGATATACTTGGCAGGAAGTAGCCTGCAATTTCCTTCTAGATACATATAAACAGCAAAAGCACACAAACAGCTTTTTATAAGAGACATATTTATCTTAATTCTCATGCATGTACAAAGATAATTTACAAACTAGTTAAGGCACAGCTCCCATCACTGGCCCCTTCGTCCTCCCTTCTCCCCAGGGCAACCTCCCAGAAAGCAGCTGGTACTCTTGAAGTGGAAAGTCAAGACTTAAGACCAAGTCTCTAGGCATGACAAGCCGGAGTGATTCACGATCCCCCTGTCCTTTCACAGCACCTGCCATCCCAAAGTTTCAGACAGGGTCCTGGAGCCCTGAGGGATTTAGGGAATGAGTTCCCAATGCTTTTAAAAAGATGTGACTGCCTCTGTGCTCCAAGACTGATCCTCTGAAAATCCTGCAGTCACAGATGCAAAAAAATAAAAACCAATTGACAATTTCCTACATTGTGCAGAGTCAGTTTGTCTCTGGGCTTGAAATCTAATTCCCCAGGAGAAAAATACTTTGCCTGAAAAATTTACAGGCATCCAAGAGAAAAGGAATTGGGGGGTCTGAAACAGAATAGATGCAACCAACTTCTAAAGGCTTCCATGCCAGCTGTCCAGGAGAAGTGCACAGCCACCCCTTCCCTCTGATCTGTGCTGGACACCCAGCTCAGGGAGCTGAGGGAAGAAAAGAGGAGCAGAGGTTAAGGGGAGAAAAACCACAGCAGCAAGGGAGGGGGAGTGAGGTAAACAGTCCTTTGGGAGGAAGTCCTGGCCTGGGGGAAGTAGTGAAGCAGAGGAAAAGCATAAAGGAAGAGGCTCATTGGTACGGCCATACTGCAGTGGCTCCAGGCTGGCTGAGGAAGCTCTTCATCAATGTATTGCAGATCATCTCTGCTGTCTGAGATGCTGCTGTTGGTTCTGTCAGCAACTTTATCTGAGGATAAAGAACAAAGTCAGGAGAAGAGGGGAAGGAAGGATGCAGGAAGCTAGCTGCCTCCTGCCACCTTCTAACATCAAATGGCTGCAAGAGTCCAGCCTGGGGAGCCTTTGAAGTGTGAATGATCTCATAAGCTACTGAAGTGGGCAAGCCTTTTTCAATTAAAAAAAAAAATATCATCAAACGAATCTCTCCACTTCAAATGCAAAGCCATATTCCATGAGTGGAAGTCAAGACCTGCTGAATCCAGCAAAAGAATACTCAGAAGAATACCTGGGCTGTATGAAATGGGCAGGAATAAGAACAGCAATGCTTCTTCATGGCTTTTCTCCCAGTTCCAAGGATTTGCCATATGTCATGATCCTTGCTAATCATTTGAATGTAGGTACCTCTGGATCACCTCAACAGCAGCGCACATAAGACAAGGAGGGTCATAAAACTAAGAATCAACTCCATTGCCCTTCTTAAATTCTTCATACCACTCATGTTTCAGCAGTGCATGGATTTCATGTAGGACTGATAAGTGTGCCTAACAAGTTTGGATGTTGATCTAATTTTTGTGTGGCACCTACTACTGCCACACAAAAACCCCCCATGTAGCTGTAAACAGGCTGAATTCAACCAGAAGTTTAACCTCATACAAATGACTGTCACACGGTGAACCCTCAGATGTATGTACAAAAAGTACAATTGCAATTAAAATGTGA
Organism: Zonotrichia albicollis; assembly: GCF_047830755.1. Taxonomy (NCBI): domain Eukaryota; kingdom Metazoa; phylum Chordata; class Aves; order Passeriformes; family Passerellidae; genus Zonotrichia; species Zonotrichia albicollis. Next base: position 28,392,854 of record NC_133824.1, on the reverse strand, counting down.
GACAGTAACTCAGAAAGCAGACTGATAAGTAATATGTCCACTGAATTAACTAACCTCCTAGCTACATGAATGAACAGTAATTATAGGTATCATGAAACAGAGTCACAGAGTGTAACTGCACTGTAATTATATTTGCTGTATGAAAGGGTGACTCAGGTATTACACTGATAAATGAGATGAAAAGCAGAGGAAAAATCCCAGCTCAGGATCCAAGCAGGTGGAACAAAACCACATCAATACCTATTCAGCAGTTTTTACTGCCTTACCATCTCCCTGCCAGAGGAATATTCCACACATCTCTGGAGGGACAGGGCTGGTACACATGTCAGTACTGGGATTACATGTACACTGCTCTGTGTTAGTGTCATCCCTGGAATCACTACCCTAAGCTACTAGTGGTGACAGGCAAAATCCATAACAGGAGTAAACTGTCAGCCACACAAATTCAATTTTTTCCCTGCAGTATATTTGGTTCTATCATGCTTAATGTTAAATGCACATTTACTGGGCTAATGTCAAGGCACTCTGCCCCTCCTGGTTATTTCAACCTAAAGATAAAGAACTGGAAGGAGGAAAAGACATTGTTTTTTGCTGGGTTTATGATTCTTGGGTTTTATATATTGCTTTTGCATTAGCAAATCTTTGCTGTTTATCTGTGACCTTTTCAGTACCTGGCCAGCTCAGAAGAGGCACAGTAAACACCTCAATACACACTATAAAAAAATTAGAACTGAGAGAAAAGAACGCATGGGAAAGTAGCTCCAAAGAACAGAGACAGGATAGGAGAAGGAAATGAAGGGAATCTGGTCAAGTACATCCCAATACGACTTAAAGATGCCCCCTCCAAATCCCATATATTTCCAGTCACAGGCATGGCATGCTTTTTGCCTTTATTCCTAAACCTAAAAGAAGCTGTTTGAACTTGTGTAACACTGCCATCCAGTGCTGCTGGTGTGCCCCAGGCTGCCACCCCTCCTCTGCGCCCTGAGCGAGCCCATCTGAGAGCAAGGCCACCATTTCAGCAGGGCCCAGTTATCACCATCCTTGGGACAATCTTCCAAGCTGTATTCCCTTACCTGTGGAAGTCCTGATATGACTCTAACCTACTGGATGAAGAGAGAATCAGAGGGCACAGCTATTTTCAGTCACTGGGACCTCTGAAGCACTGTAGATCACATCATCTCAAATGATGAACCCATCCACACATTTTCATCTCTGTTCTCCAGTCTTTTAACAACTCTAGAAGGAAGGTTTCTTATTTGATAAATACAATGTTAACAAGCTGCTTGCTCTTGAGCTTGAAAACTGTGATGTAACTGGTGTCCTTCTTTTGGGAAGGGGCATGGTTGTTCAGCCTACAAGGGAGACAGAATAACAGCCATGAGGATGTTGATTAGGTTTTGCTCTAATGGTCAACATAGTTAAATTTGAGGAGACGCAGATTTCCTATAATTTTTAATAAATAAAAAATTTCACATCCCTCAAGCAGCCAGAAGGGATATTCTCAGACATTTTTCAGTGTGGCCCTGGGTTTTTTTCTTTGAACTTGCTAAAACCCTCAGACTTATATTTTGAGACTCATCTCAAGATCTGTCTCATAATAAATATGACAGGTTGATTAATGCAAAACAAAATAATTTACATGCAAATTCCTCAGCATATGCAAAAGACAGTCTTTGTCCTTCTGTTGCTTCAAAGCAGAGCTTTTGGTTTTTGCAATACTAGTTCAGAACTCAGTGCAAGTGTCAAACAGGCCAGTTCACTCCCTTTAGCAGAGGAACAGATTTCTTCTGGATTTATCGACCTTCATCACAGATGTCTGGAACTTTTTCACTACTAACTAAATTGGTACATTTGCTACAAAATAGTAAAATTACAAAAATAGCTTCCTTCAACTGAACAGCAGCAGAATGGACTGCAATGACTCACAAAAATAGATCCATTGGCTTTTAATCATCCTTCAGCAAGAAAGGTGCAGCTGAATTTGATAAAATACAGACACTTGCTCTGCTAACTTGCACAGTCAGGAGAAACTACCTTTCAAATCAGGTGAACTTGAAAGGAAATCTTTGATGTAACACACAGAATAATGTCCTGTAAAAACAAACAAATGCTTCTCTATTTTACTGTAGCTATATTTAGTTAATATTGATGATTTGAAAATTTAATGTAAGGATTAATAGTGGGGATGGTATTTTTATTCTTGATCTGCAGAGATACATCATTATTAATTAAAGCAGATACTGTACCTGAAGCCAAATACATAGCACACAGTATTTTCCATTTCTTTATGCTTCAGATTTTTCAATAAAATTTCTTTAATATGCAGAGTTATAACAATGTTTATGAAAAAAAATCTAACTATTGACTGATGTAGATGGAAAGATATAGTAATTATTATATTAACTTCAGAAAGCAAACCCCAAATTTTGGGTTTGTTTCTGTGCTGCTTCTGGGCATTTATTTTGGCTTAATCCATGGAAAAGTGTTAAACTCTAGTAATCTTTCAGGTAAAAGATTTTAATCAAAAGCTTTCAGGACTTTCAGTTTTCCATCTTTTCTCAGCCTCCAGGCTTTTCCTGAGCTACTTACATTCCTTCCGCCTGCTCTGATAATCCTCAGCCATTACTTCCCACTTCTGGTAAATACAGGGCCCCTATTCTAGAGTTTGATAGCAAAGGAGCACAGCACTGAGCAACACCTGTGATGTGTTCTCTGCACCAGCCTCATCTAAGATACATAGATTATGGTCTCTGTGCTTCACCAACCAAGCCACTTTCAGATGAGGATAATATATGCCAGAATGAAAATGCCATTCTGAGAATTATGAGCAATCCATTAGAAAGAAACACAATTATCATTACTCTTAGTATGCCAGTGGGCTACAGTCCTAGTTTTCTTAGTTTCCAACTTGGAAGAGCCACTTGGGCACAGCGACCTCTGACACATTGTAACTACAAGAAAAGCAACATGGAAGAACAGCAGATCCTCAATACTAATGATGTGTATGGTACCAAGCCCAGGAATGACAAGGTGAAAATCCTCACTCACAGAGAGCTCATCTTTAGGGACTGAAATGGAAACCATGCACTCATTTGTGTCAAAGAGGGTTGCTGATCCCTGCTAGTATCAGTCTATTACTGCACTGCTGTCAGTGTGGGCAGTGAAACCTGCTGGATCAGTTCCCACCATTGCTGGCTTCCCTGTCCCTGTTAGGAAATGCAATAGAGAAATATTTTGTCTTAAATGTGAAGGTGGGCCCTTCTGTTCTTAAGTTTCAAACATCAGTACCTAGGCAGGACCTGATTACCAGAAGCAGTGCCTCTCCAAAAATCTGGGGTGTGAAACAGCTCAGCTGGACAAAAAGTGGTAAGAAGTACCAAAGCCTTAGGAAAAGGTCAAGTCAGGTATTTTCCCAGGGCTACACAGATCCACATGGGGGAGATCCTCAAAGCTCACAGCAGCTGGAGGGTGCCACTCCAGTGACTTCCCAGGCAGAGGGACACCAAGTCCAAACAAGCTACCCTGACCTCCCTTGGCTGCTCAGACTGCTCTGCCCATCTTTGTATCTTTGCCAGATAAACTAGCAGAATAAGTTCTTCCTCCACAACAGCAAAGCCAAGCCTTGTACAAATCATTGACCTTGTACAAATCACTGACCACCAGCCCCGCTCATGGATGTCTTTAATGGGAACTATCAGGTATTTAATCTGTTTAGTCCTAATTTCATAAAATTTTACTAAAATCTCAATTTTTAACCTTAGCCAACTGGTGGTCCTCCAAATGTATCACAAAAATGAGTCTTTCACAGACACTTTTTTTTCCTGCCGTCCTCCAAGGACCATTGATTGCTTTTCCCACCACTGCACTGTACCCAGCACAGCACTATATTCCAGTTATCTCCTGCAGGAATCTAGACTTTATTACTCCATCTTTATATAAGCCTTTACAGACTTGGTGCCAGAAATGCTCCCAGTTCAATAATGTAATTACATTGAAAGACACAGGAATAAAGGAAAGCAGCTAAGTTTCTCTGAAATTGAATCAATTTGTAGCAGATTTATTTTAACCACTTGTAGTACTTATCTTGTATCTTGACCCAGAGTCATGGAGGGTCATGATGGGAAGTCCTGTTCATTTCCATCAGTCAGTGCTCTGACATCCAGGGAAGGAATGCTATCCACAGAGCATCTTGGAGAACTTTGTCACATGCATATCTAGATTAAACAGTCTTCAACTTTCAAACAAGAAGCCTGACAGACAGAAGAGGACTGAGGGGAATTATAGTCTTCACTTTGCTCAGACAATTAATACAGTATAATGGGCTGCATCCCCATTGCCTTCCATCCTGCATAGTTATGCAGTCTAAATCTACAGAGATTTTTCCTTCATTCAAAATGCAGGTCCTCAGAGTCCCTTTGTCATCTTCTGCCTGACTTTGGCACTGGCTGTATCCCCATGACACCTAAGATCCCATCAGAAAAGCTCTCTGCTTGCTTTAATTTCTGCTTCTGGGCCTGCCCAAACATACTCAAGTCCTGACAGCACTGAGAAATTCAATATTTTAGTTCTACAGGGATTCACAGATAAGGCATTCCTCTTTTAGTAGCTCTATCTGCTAACTGGGATCTCATGGGTATTTCCACCCAGAGCTAGAAGAGAGCTGCAATAAGAGGGTGGTGGGATGGTATAAACTACCACTGCTACAATAAGTAAGGTGGGGAAAGAAAGAGAAGAAAAGGATTTCCAAAGAGCTGGTTGTGGTGTGGGTCTGTCACTCCTGAATGTACCAGCAAATCCTGGTAAGGACTTTTTTGCAGGAGGATTTCACTTAACCAGTGAATATGATGGGTAATAACTGGTCCAGCTGCCTAGGTAATCAATGCTTGGCATGAGCATGAATGAAGGGAAGAACCCACATAATTTGAAATTATATATGTGGCTCCTGCTCCTTTCTTGGCATTTGTTGCTGACCATCTTAGAGAGTCTCTGACTGCATGGTAGCTTTTGTAGCTCTAATTAGGCACCTAAATATCCACTTAGCCAGGCTTTTCATTTCACTGGGAATCAGGGCACCTAAGAGCTAAGCACTGCAGCACTAAAATTGAGTTTTCTGCATCACTCAGCCTCTACTTTGCAAGTGAACTTTGTCTGGGAATCCCACTTTTCCCCTTGGGTAATAAAAAGCTTGCAAAGCAGCAAATTAGCTCTCTGGATTTAATTATGCATGTACACCAGTAATGGAAGTAATTGCACTGTCTCAGTCACATTGCACAGTGTACTTACTTGAACCAAGCTGAAGAAATACCACTGGCAGCTATAGGAAGACAGACCGGATAAGAGGACACCAGGTGCAATAAGGCTACAAGATTATCATCTCACCTGCTGTGGTAATTAACAGCCACAACTCTCACCCTACAGATGACAGTTCTTACTGCCACTCCCTTCTCATGAAGGGATACTATCAGATGATCATCCCTCTGCAAGACATCCTCTTGTAGGAAAGCTAGAGGGCTGCAGCAGGAAGTGTATCTCCTTACTGTATACTCACCAAGAGCCTCAAATTACCTGACTGCTACGTGCAGCTCTCTGTAGAATTGAGGCATGCACTGGGTATTTGTGGTCAGAGCTGAAGACATCCCAGGGCTCCTGTCTGCTCTGCTAATCCTGTGCTACTCTGCAGAAGGAAAATCAAATATGCAGGGAAATATTACTCCTCATCCACCAGGTTCTTGCAGAACACAACGCTCTTCCTGCACCTGGTCTGGCAACATAACACTCAGCAATACAGGGCTCCAGCCATACATTCACTACACGAATTATTTAAGTTGAACTGAATGAGGGAAGCAAACCAGAAGTGTTTCCCACGGGCATTGTGTGGTGCTAGGAAGTACTGGACATGGTCTGTGTGTGTGACTAGCAAAGGCTCAGAAAGGGAAGCTTGGATTAGTCTGAATTTGTGAAGAAACATCTCTATTTGCTTCTTGGTACAAGCACTTGCTGAGGCAGAACACACTCCATTGCAGTTTTGCCTGGTTTGCTGTCAAATCCTGCTGGTCCTCTATGGTCTCTCCCAGAACAGTCAGCACTGCCACTCTGTTCCAAAATAGTCACTCACCTCCCACATCCTTCTCCTTTCTGGAGGCCTGAAGGTGTTTTCATCTTCTTTGACACCATGCCAGGTTTTAATTCCTTGATCCCTCCAAACGCACCCAGGGTCCTCCAAGTTCACCTTCCTCCTGCCTTTAATCTTATACTTAGTAACTCAGAAAATAGCAAGTAATGGAAATTTGGCAGTTATCTTGTCATTTGCCTTCATCAGATACAGTTAAGTTTAAAGATCCAAAACAAATTACTCAAGAAACATGTGTTCAGATGACACAAAAATATATTCAGAGAGGGATGTGTAGTTGCACTTGGGAATGAAAAAGTAGACCATACACTCATGAAAAAAAATGTTACTGTCAGCTTGAGGTTTTATTTAAAATAAAAAAATTTTAGGAGTGGAATTTTTTTGCAGTATTGACACCACAGAAGGGAAATTCTTGGGCAGGTCACAACCCTCTGTGCCAACATTATCAAAGTCAGCCATCTGCAATTTTGGAGTGCGTACATAGAAAAGCCTGCATGGTGATCTGGAAGAAAGACCAATTCTTTTGGTAAAAGTAGCATGTCTGTCACAAAGCATAGGTAGGTCTCACAAAGTGAGGTACTGATGGTTAGGATTGATTGGTTATGGATCTAAAACATGTAGTGGAAATCGTACTAATTCTAAGGAGAGCAAGCAGATCACACCCTTCAGCTGTGAGGCGTGTTGTGTACGGGTGACAGAGTAATAAAGCGGCTTGACAGAAGCTCTTTAATGCAAAAACACTTTACTATCTGATTGTCCATCATCTTTAGTGTTTGGCTGACATTTGTCTTGCCAAAGAGAGCTTAAAATGAGCACATACATCTCTATCTGCAGTGAGTGGAAAACTCTGAGTAAGTATGTATGTGCTCAAAACCTATTTTCCATAACTATGAGCAAATATAAAGATTACATGACAAAAAAGAGCCAACACATTTATGTTTGGAGTTCAGGTGAACGACACCAGCCCAAGAACAAAAAAGATCAAAGTGCTACTCTGCACACACACATGCTAACTGGGAAAAAACCTATTTAAAAATCATATTTATAGTCAACAAATCTTTTACGGCTTTGTATTTCAAAATAATTTGTACACTACTGGATAAAACATGCTCATGATTTTTGCTTAAATCTATCCTGTAAATCTGGGATAGACGAATTATCTGCATCACCTTAACTTAAATACCTTTGGCAGAGGCACTAGAACAGAGGGGATTTATGAAGAATAGAAAATCTGTTCTTCATTTACCAAAAACACATCCCTACAGCCATGACTGTGGAGTCAGATAATGCCATTTGGCAAACTGATCATCCAGAGTCTCGCATTTCCCTTTGGGCATTAAAGCAGAGACCAAAAAATGCATATACAACCCAAGATCTAAATAATAGAAGGGACTTTCAGCACAATTGATTAAGCACTGAGGTAGTTATCTGCCAACGTCCCACTCATCACAAAAGGAAATACTGTTCTTCTTTAAAGGCTCAAAATTTTACAGAACACAAATGCATTTTTCCCTCCTCCTTCCCTCTCCCCACTTCTGCCCATTGCTGTAAAGATTTGTTTTTCTTCTGAGAAGAATGATATTTCATCATTCTTTTTAAAATATTTATTCGTGAATTTAGTGGTCTTTATTATTCCTTAGCATTCCAGCTTCCCTGATCCTTTCACCAAAGTACATTACTCCTGATGGGTGAAGATTAGAAAAATGTTGTGGGTGTTTGTTGTTTGGTTTTTTTTGCCCTTTCTCAAATCAGTGTGTTATAAACATCATCCTCAGCCAGTGAGTCTTGTGATTCTTCCTCAACAGGACTTACAGGCCTACAGGAAGCTCCAGCTGAAACACTGGCAAACTTCTGCTGCTACCTTCAGTGAGAGTATATATGGATATTTAAAGGAGGCAAATATACATATATGCATATGTCTATGTGTGCGTGCATTCATAAATACATATATATATATACACACACACACACAAACACACAGTGCAAAAAGAAGAGAGAGGAGACAGGTGAATTTGCAAAGTGATGGCTCTCTTCAGAGAATTATCTGAATAACAAAACCACCATGGAAGAGCCCCATAAAGCTGAAGTGCTGGCCAGAGGGATAAAGCTGGTGGGGTCCACTCTGAAGCAATTTGCTACAGATATTAGAAGCATTTGATCTGAGTGCAAGGCAACACACAGGATGAAATAATAGGGCAGAGACAGGCAGAGCAGGCACATGCTGCCCTACAACTGCTTCCCTGTATTCTCCTGCTGAATTTGTTCATGACATTTAAGAGCTGTCACTGCTATTGCCAATGCTGGAAAGAGGGCAGAGCCTGCTTCCATACAGCTGGGAGAAGATATCTGCTGTTTAGAGCTGCAGGGCTAAGCAGTGTATGGAGGGAAAAAAAAGGTCCAGCCATCCTTTTCCAGTTCAGGGGACACTTCTGAGGCTCACTTTGTGTGCTCTTCTAATAGGTGACCTAAAGACAATTTGTTCTGCATTACACTTTTATTAAGCATTAGTGCCCTAACTAAAATTATTTACAGCTGATTTTGGGTTGTTTTGGTTTTGTTATTTGGTTTGGTTCTGTGTTATCCCAGCTGGTGGTGGAAAACAGGATGAAGAAGGGATTATAGTATCTCTTTATGTGTCTGACAAGAAACAGTTTATCTGCTCTATCCCAAGAGTCCTGTCCCAGCTTTCAGTTCTGCTGCCACCACTGGCACATCAAACATCCTTGACTTAAGGGCCAGATTTCCTTTCTAGGGTGGAAAAGATGGCAAAGAACAAAGAGAACTTTTACCTCCTCAGCCAACATGCTGGCAGGCAGCTCCATCCCACTGGCACTGAGTTGCTGCATGGTCAGCCCAGGCATTGCTCCTTGAGGTGTTGTGAAAAAGGACTGTGGTGGCCCAGCCATCCTGCAGCAAAAGAATGGGCCCATGGTGTTGCTGTCCAGCAGCCAGCTGCCACCTGCACCCTCTGCCCTGGAAGCCAAGTCATTTTCTTACAGGAAGAAAAGTGCAGCTGGTGCTGTAGCCAAATATACAAGTAGGGAGCAAAAACTAAATAATCCTGTTTAAACAACATCAGACCTTGGAAACCACATGCTGATGCTGATGTGACATCTCCGGATGGAGAATTTCAGGTTTTCCTCTAGGTGAAAACAGAATCCAAGACCAAGATGTTGACCCCCAGAGTAGCCCAGACCTGCTTGTACAGAGAGCTTACATTGTTACTCCAGTGACAAAACTCAAAGACATCATAGGTTTTATTAGCTCAAAGCTCCATATTTTACCTCAAATTGCTGAAGTGATTTTTCAACACTTTACTGAACTATTGGGTGACTTATTTATAGTTTGACCTCAAAACCAGTTCAGATTGCAAATGAGTTTCAAAAAAATTTCAGGCAGGTCAAACCCTTAAAGACTATATGTCTTGGAAATGGCTGCTCACAATTTTCTAAACAAATCCCTGGGCTTTCTACAGCTTTTATCTAAACAGTGGACAAAGACTGCTATCGTATGATGCAGAATCTCTGGTATTAACTCTCCACAACCCCTTTAACACATACCCTTGAAATACAATTTTCAGAATGGATCCAGAAGGGTTGTAAATACAAAAGATAGCGAATATACTAAGCTGAAGTACTAATTTCCAGATATTTCAGACCACAACAAAAGCAGCAGCACTCATACAAAATAAACCAGATGAAAATGCAAAGAAATAATTACATAAAAGGGGTGAGAGTAAAACAGAAATGATGAAAGAGGGATGCTAGTGTGAAGTTCAAGATCTCTTCAGAGCTTGGTTTGCATTGTGTCCCAGGTTGTATGTTCAGATAGAGCCATGTGAACCTCTTGTTCTGTCTACAAAGAGAAACAAAATCTCTGCTATCAACCCACAGTCACCAGCTATATTTATTTTTGGGGCTTGGTGCAAACAGATTTTGTGAAGGAGCACTGATGAAGGGAGCAAGATAAAGGCTATCACCTCCAACATCTACACACATTGAAGTGGGAGTCACTGCAGTAACAACATGAGCAGTACAAACCCCAGCACAAGTCCTGTCAGTTCTCCTTACGAGTGTCCCTTAGCCTGATGCTTTGCTTCACCTCCTCCTTACCCAGGCAATATTTAGCAATAATCTGGTAGCTGTGCATCTCAGAATACACATCCAGCAAATTTTCCATACAGGAGAAACACTTACCGATAGAGCATAGTTTCATGGGGGGGGTCATCCCTTGCTCCTACAGGGAGCTCTATTGAAGCAACAAAGCCAATGGGATGGCACTGTGGGTGACCTAACTTACATTTAAGAAATCAGCCGTGACATCATCATTGCCAACAATGTTCAAGAAAATTCAGTGTAAACAGGGCAGTCCCTGGTAATAAAAATATGTATTGCACCCCTGAATTCTGGTGAATGGCATCTCTAACTGCTTTCTGGTATTTTTACTAAGAAGGTTCACTGATGGATGATACTCAGGAAAGAGGTCAAAAATTTTGGCAACACAAATAAGCAGCAGCAATAGGAGATGTGGAATGGGTAATAATTTAAACTGTAGATCATAACAAACTTCTATTATAGCCATAGTAGAAGGTTACCAAGAGAACACAAAAACAAACGGATAGCTAATCTCTTTTTTTGGGCAAATGAATTCTTTTGATGCAGTGCTTAGTGTGAGTTAAAATGAGCATAGTGTATAAATTATAAAGACAGTCTTTGCCATTGTCCCTGTATTTTCAGAAAGCACCATTTCCATAAAGTTTCTTGGCAAAATGAGAATATCTTTCAGGTCATACATTAAATAAGAGAATGTCTTCCACTTCTCTGATAAATATAAAGAAGGCCAGTAAAATAAAAGTGTATATCAGATTTCAAAAGCTTATATAAAGGAATTTTATAACAACTCAGAAAAGAGGATAAAAAGAACCTATGTTATAAACATTTCCAAGCGTTCTCAGGTGATATCACACCAGTCAGGAATGAACTGGTGCCACAGCCCTAGGAATCCCTGTGATGGAGCTGAGGCAGTTGCTGGTGGTGAAGGTGTGCACATCAGGATGTCTGTGTGTGACAGTGCCCAGCTCTCCTGGCTGTGTTAGGCAGAGCCAGCAGGATGCCTCCAAGCTGGTTTAATTCAGGTAAGTTTACTCCCAGAATGGAAATGTGCTTGAAATGGTACTGTGTCTGTGCCTTAATCCATCCCTCTATTCCCAGGGGACACATGTAAATGTGAAATTATTCCCTGGTTTAGCCAGCAGCAAGTAAAATGTTCTTAAACTGCTCAGCCCTGCCAGGAACTTGCATTAGCCACTGGCTCTGGCAGGTGCTGTAGTTCCCCCACCTCATGAAGAGAGAACTCTGACAGGGTTTTTTGAAAATCTTTGTGCTTTCTACAGTTATAGGATTTTGTTGTGAAAAGGCCTGCATTTATTGTCAGCCTTAAGATGCTTTCAGCTCTCTCCTTGAGCACGCAGCTTTCTGTTGCCTTTCCAAAAAGTAGAGCTGCTAAGCAAGGAAATTGCTGGGAAAGCTTCCATAAGTACATCTAGTCCCCAGCAAATCACAGCAATCAGTGTAATAGAGAAATTTAAGAGAATCTAAGTAACTTTGCTGCACTAACTGCACATTACCAGGGTTACTCACAATAATTCAACCATGCTGTAAGTCACATCACTGTAACACCCTGGATTTCCTGCCACCTGCCTCGCTCCTCAGTCATTAACTGACATGAGGTTCAGATGTTCTCTCCTTACCCCACTTGCCATGCTGCTCCAGAGGTGAGGAGCAGACACAGCAGGGAGGGAAAGACATTAACAGTGCAAATGTCCTAGAGAAAGCAGATTGGGAGCTACATTTATTCATTTCTCTGCTACTCAAATGCATGTAAATATAAATCTGACTTACTGTCAGCAGGCAAACCCTACTCAAGTACATCAAACCCCCTAAAAAGGTGAGAGCAGGGAAGATATTCTGGAGCCACATGTGGGCAGAATGGACTTGCTGCAAACTGGTGTTGGACCTTCCAAGAGGATGCTGCCAGTCCTGCAGCTCGAGATCAGCACAGGGGAAGGTAGGCTGATGAAGCAACACCAAGTCTAGCCCACAGCACACAAGATAATAAGGGATTGAGCAGTATGGAATTCCTACACATGTAAAGCCTTAATGAAACACAGTTTGCTTTTGCACAAAGAGGAAAAACTGAGACCTTGGAGAAGTAATTCCTTTAAGATGACCTAATGAGTATGTCACTATTAAGCACAAGCTATTTACTAAGTTTTTCTTACACTGCTGTAATTTCCTCTTTTTAATGGCTTTGCTATTGGAAAACTTTCCTATTGCAGTTGATTGTTATAAGCTGTCCTCACAAAGTAAAAAAGGTACCCAAGTGTGCAAGGCAAGGGAAGTACAATGCCCCAAAGTTAAATGCATGCTTAAAGTGCTTGGGTGCATGGCTGAAGTGCTCCCCAATTCTGAGTCTAGAGCACAAGAGGATTTCCCATTCATCCTTAGGGGGAGCTCAGTCTCGGGGTCCTGTGACAGTGTCTACAGCACAGCTCAAACTTCTCAACAGCAAGAGGTGCCAAGGTTGGATTATAAAACTGATTCATGCTTAGACCCTCAGGAAATCAACAAGTCTTTGAGAAGCCAACAACAGCAGCATCAGAAGACTAGCAGTGATGAAGAAAAGGAAACTTTACCATTTTTTCCTTTTTTTCTCAGCATGGGGAAATCCTGTGAGAACTCTTTTCTAAAACTGGCAGATATATGTGGAACTGCTTTCATCTGATAGATGCTGTGATTTTCTTGCTCCCTGTAAAGTGGTAAAGTATGGTACAGCAGTTATTCCATTGATGGTCCTGGGTAGGAAGAGGGTGATGAAGGAATCAAGTATCATCTCATGATTATACTGCTTCTCCAGCTGGCAAGTACTCCATGCCACCCTGCTGTGTGTGCAACTTCCATATCTGGATATGGGAAAAGAGGGATGAAATCAGGAAGGAATCTTCTGGAAGAGCTATCAAAGATTGGAAGCAGTGCTTACCATGACCCACTTGGGGCCTGCCCAAGGGCAGCTGGACTGAGAACAACTTGAAGGGACTCCAGTATTTGCTAAACCTTCAGAACTTCATTGTTCAAGTAGGACAGTAGAACACAGCCTGATGGACTGGACTGATGTTGTAACAGGGTGATTTTTCTGTACCACATTGTAAATGCTGGATTTGTTTGTAAAATCTGGGTTGATCTCAGCCATATAACAACTATTTTGCATACATATAAGCATGTAATTCACTAAAAATTGGTTCAGAATTAAGTTAACACTATCACAGTGTAGTGAAACCCATTATTTGGCACCATGTGGCACAGCTTCTTGGCCAATTTCAGTAGCTGTGGCAGGTAGGTGAGGTGGACTGTTGACTTCCACACAGGGTTACAAGTCCCCTTCCAACCTGCCTAATGATGAGAACTTAACCTGGAGTATCCACAGAAGGAAAAAAACCTAAATGCAATTGTGTGCCGTTTCAATGAGCCTAATTAACTAATAAAGGTCAGTCTTATTAGAAGCTCTTCAGGGAAGGAGCCACTGAAGGAAATTAAGCAACAAAAGAATTTTAACATCATGTCTTCCCTTGCCTGCACCACACTGTTCAAGGAGGATTTGATGAGCAATCAAATTATTTGAATAAACAATGAAGGTGTTGATACACAGGTGTTCTGTGACAATAGAAATGCATTTCTGAGCTGCCAGAAGATCACTCAGTGCCATGCAGAGGGTCCCTGCACAGGACATAGTGGCTGCCCTGGGTCCATAAGGGAAGCTTGTCTCTGAAGTACATCTCCTAATTACCTCTCTACTGCCCAACACCCACAATCCCATCTCCCTCCCTGTCCCAAGTAGTCAAGCTCCTACACAGCACCCTGATATGTCATTTCCCTTTATTTCTGCATATTCTTCCTCCTTCAACTATGTGTTACTAGAAGCTGCTCTCTACTCATGGGTATGACATCTACTCTGGAGTAACTCCATTCACTCCTGTAAAGAAAATTCATGAGTTATGACTATCTGCTACTTACCACCTCAGGAAAACCTACTTCCAGAAGTTATGTTACAATATAAAAGAATAAAGTTACAAGAAATTTTTTTTTTCAAAACATAGAATGGACCTTTACCAGGGCCTCCACATTGATCACCTCAGCTACAGAAATGCTTTTAGCTTTTTTCCTGCTCTGAAAGGACTTAAATCAGAATTAGGTGGGTTTGATTTCCTCCTCCCATGATACTAGAAATTCCTACAGCATAAAGGAAGGCAAACAGGTCAGTCCAGTTTTAAAGCTGAAAGCTTAACTAAGAAAGGAACTGTCACTTCTCTGGCTTGCACTGGAAAAAAAAAACACAGTGGGGAAGGAAGAAATATGATCCTCTGTTATTTCTACTTGTAGGCCAGAAGAATGCAGCAGCAGCACTCCTAATGTTCTCATTACAGCAGTTCTCTCATCTTTTATGGTCGCTCTGTCATGGGACTAATGGGGAAGCAGTATTTGCCCTGGGCCCAGAATGTGCACTGGTGTTAATGAAGGTTCATACCACCTCAAAGACTTTGATACCCATACTGTTTTAATGAGATTTAAGATATTTTTCAGTTGGGCTGAGTTCATGGGCTCCCATCAGAAGAGCATTATCATATTGTGTTGGGTTTGGCTGGGGTAGATTTAAGCTAGATCTGCTTCTACAGAAAGATCTAGAGGAAGAGACAACTGGTTCAAGAGATCTATAAATGGAAGATGCAGAGCTGCTACTCGGAAAAAGAAAAGAGTAATTTCTTTATCAACACTGAAGATGAACATCCTTACCACTGATCCCAGAGTGCTCAGCAAGCCCTGACGATCCTGGATCATGCTTCTTTGGACACCTTCTCCATGGAATGGAGCTTCTGGTAGCTGCAGCATCATTCACTCCTTTGGGATATTTCTCTAGATGCTTCATGAAACTTCAGGGGAAAAGAAAGAGAAGAGACTGTAAAAAGCTCCTGAGTATTCTTTAAATGCCCTGTCTGTGACAGGATGCATGTGGGAATGTCTTCCATACCCTGCTGGGAAAAGGAGAAATATGTTTTGAATTTGTTCATTTTGTGGTAATCATAAGAAAGATGAAGAAAATCTATCCAAGTTGACATTTTTAGGTAGCCAACATTTTTAAAAGTTCCTTACAATCTTTTGGCTGAAGAGGAGAATAAATGGAGGAATCAGGGGTTTATTAGGCAAATGAATAAAGCATCTCCCTACATTCAGATTTTAAAAAATTCCTGTCAATTTTCTTTTTCTTTTCTTCGTTAACTTTGGTTGCTAAGATAAAAGTTTTAAACCTTCCTAATATCCAAATTTTACATAAAATTATTTTGATTAAACCATCTTTACTAGCTCTTTTCATTGCCGTGGAGCCCTTTGTGGCTGATGCCCTGCCTTAACTGCTACAGCACCGAGTTAATGGGGTCATGGGGCTTATAATAGTAACATTTGTGAGGGCTTTGCCTTTTATGTTTGCTGCTTGCTCTTAAAGACAGAGTTAAAGGGGCTTTAGAGCCCTGTACTGGCTCTTGATTAATCAATAGCAATTCATGGAAACTTGTTTTCCCTACCTTGTTTTTATGCTATATGCCAGCTTTTTTTTTTTTTTTTTCTGGTAAAATTCAGCTTTGCTCTATCTGGCCAGAAGCAGTTCTTCATTCACTGTTGCTTTGCCCCTTGTCTGCCTCTGCTTTCTCTGTGATATTTTGGAACCCACCCTTTCAGGACGGGGATATGCAGGCAGCAGACATTAAGCAGGGAGCTGCTCCACCCAGTGGGTGCAAGCAGCCGGCACCACGCGCTGCTTTAGCAGAAAAGGGCATAGGAAACCTAGCGTGGAGGTGTTTGAGCAAAGGATGCATACCCCTGTTCCTCGGGGAGATCACATCCCATCTTCAGCTGCTCCAAGTGACACGAAGCAGTTGGGAAATCAGGTCTGAACCCACAGAAGGGCTGCACCCTATACAGAGTTACTCATAATGCTGGATGCTGGCTTCTTGCCTTGTGCCTGTCTGCAAAAGCTGTTGCACAGCTCCTGTCCTGAACATCCGAGGGTCCCCGGGCTAATATCAGTGGGTCTGGAGCCCTGGTCAGCTGAGCCACCTGAGAGGACAAGGTCACATAGCTGTGGCAAGGGAACGATGGGGCCACCACCACAGCTGAGAGCAGGCAGGGCTCCTTACACCAAGAGCAGCACAGTGCAAATATCTTTGAGCTAGTCTGACCCCATGAAACCAGGCTGTGAATCAAAGCCCTTACTTTGAGTAGTACAGCATATCAACGTTTCTGTGTTGAACACACATTCCCATAAAACATCACCACAATATACTAACAAATGAGGGCCAGGAAAACCTGCTTCTGTTCCTGACCTGGCCCTTCCATCTCATGTGCCTGGCACCAGGCAGGCAGTCAGTACCAGGGGCTCTGCAAACAGAAGATGTGAAGCTGGAGCAGAAGCACTCCTGCTCTGCTGACTCACCTCAGCAGGCAGTCCAGGCCAGTCTCATGAGCATCAGCTCTGAAATGTTAACTGCTGAGTCCCTTGGGGGGTGGATAACAACTCACAGGAGGGACAAGGTCAGAGGATACACAGTTTATAGAAATACTTTAAAGTTGTAACTAAGTACAGCGCTATTTTGGGAGGAAATAAACCTGGGCAATAAACTACTGAACAACAGAGGCTACTGAGAATTAGCTGGATTTCTGTCTACCCCTTTCTACAAAGAGATAAATCTAAGGGAGATTTTAAAAAGTGTGTTGTGTCACAAGTAGCCCTGCATATAAAGAGAAGAGTTCTGTGTTCCTTATGTAAAGCAGCCAATTAAGGCTTGACCCTCAAGTATACTTTGCAGCACACTAGAAAGACTCCAGGCCACCCTCTGCCTTAACAGCTCTTAGTTCATGATCTAATCCTTGTATTTTCAGCCAAGAGTTCACAACATTATTCTGTTTCCTGTGTTAAAGCAGAGTACTGTTACTATTATTATTTTATAGCTTTATACTGCAATGGCTGTGAGAGCATCAGGAAAGTTTATCTGAATTGTACAAGGTGCTACACAGATTTGTAATTGATGGTGCCCCCTTGAAGCATCCCCAATGCCTTACACCAGGTGGTTCAGTTTGGTGCATAACAAAGCATGGTAGGCATTGTTCTCTGATCAGAAACCAAGACTGGTGCTCTTTGATGCCTTGCTCTCTCATGTTGCACAGATGGTCTGTCAATATCAGGCAACTTCTCTGCTCCACCAAGCTTCTGAAAACATGCTGAACACACCAAGGCAGAGATCTGGAGGGAGTCTGGAGCCTGGGATCACTTCAGGATTAGAGTTTCACAGACAAAAGGCTTCTTACTCCTGAGAGGACCTGGGCTAGAGAAGAAGGGTAAAAAGTCAGGGGAACCCATCCCAAGCATGCTGTGACTACATCATTAACATAAGGTTTTAAGCAGGGGCAGCTTCTCTCCACTCCTCTCCAAATTCACATCAGGCTTTAACAGTGCTTCTAACTTGGGCCAGCTGACCTGTCATGGACCACTTACTCAACTGTTTTTGCATAATTAATAATCTATTCACCTTGGCAATGTGGATGTACAAAAAACACGTTTATTTGAGACCTGTGGTGTTAAGTTTTGTGAAACTGCTCTCCAGCTTCTAGCTAGATGAACAAATCATTGTAGGAAGGTGTAAATATTCCCAGGTGCAACTAGATGCATACTTGTTCTCTGCTCTGTAACACTATGCAGTTCTGGCTGTGCACTGACTGCCAAGTAGCTGTGGGACTGATGAGTCTTTTCAAACAGGTTACAAATGCTGAGAACTCTGGGGAGCAGAGGAACACGACCTGTCAGAGGTGGCTAAAGAGATGATTTTGATTTGAAGAATGAGCCCAGCAAGAAAATGAGATGATGCGTTGTTGTGAGTGACAATGTGATCTCTGGGCCAGCCTTACTGAGAACATAACATCTGGCCTTCTGGCAGGCCCTTAGGTTCCTCATGCTGCAGCTGATGGCCTTCCCAAGAAGAATAGCTAGAGGACCTCAAATATCTTTCATTTCCTGAGCAGAGGGAAAGACCTCTGTGTTTAAATACCCTGTGTACTCCTCGCTGGCTGCAGCACTTGCAAACATTATGTAGGATAACGACCAACCTCATGTCATTGTGGCAGTAGTGGGGATGAGAAATGCTGCAGCTTCCAGGAGGACAGGCAGGTCTCTGCACGAGTTGCCACTGGTATTATACAGTCTCTTTCCCACAACAGCATTAGCAGAACATCAGGGAATTGCATTTGCTTGCATGGAGTCCAAGAATTAGATTCTCAAAACATTTCTTACAAGCAGGAGGATAATGAGGATAGAAGAAGAAAATCCATCAGAGAAAGATAGCAGCTTGGCAGGTTACCTGCTGGCATTATTTCACCTCTTTTTTGAAGGCAGGAATGGAGTCCATTTTTGGAAGGACTTAGAGTTTTGCTGAGCCACATTTTCTTTTAGCAGAAATTAGATAGGTGCAGAAAGATGAGCTTCCAGCAGCAGGTGATTTAAGTTTTGTCTTCCATTCTTGCTGGTTGTTGCCAGGAAGGCTGGGGCTCACTACCTACAACTTCATTATTGAAGTGTTTGTCTTGCCCTGGGGGGACCACAGAGATAGAATACTCTTCAGCCAAATCTGTAAGGACAAATTTTTCACCACTCATCTTGCTTTTTCTTTTTCAGCTTGTTCAACTGAATACAGCTGTGTGCTTCAGCTCTGAGCCTATGAAGAAAAAGGGCTTGAAAGAATGTGATGTTGATAGCAATACACATAGACAGGGGGAAGAACAGGCTGGCCTCCAGGACATTGTTGGGGCACAGGCGTACAGAGTATATACCTACTCCTGTTGCCCTTTCTTTTTAATTGATGTACCCAGTGTAGCTGCCAATTTGTGGTGCCAGGCAGCAATGGCAGCCACACACAGCACCCAGCTGCTCCTTGGGCCAGCTACCCCTAGGGAAGAACCTCCTAATCAGGCAAAAGCTTTTTCATAAACCCTGTGAGAAAACCATCTCTTCACATACAGATGAATGCATTCCAGCATTATTTTTATACTTACTTACATAACTGAAATGCATGAAAAAACAGTCAGCAATTTTCTTTTAGCTGATAAATATTTGCAGCAGCAATTTTACAGATGATGCTTATTAGTTAAAGTGACCACACCCCCACTTTACACCCAGCTTAACAACTGAAAAATTCATCCCAAGAAACACTAAAGTGTAGCTGATGTATGTTGTAGTTCTGCTTTAAGATTAGCAACCACATCCATTAGTCCACAAGAGTGAATGTAAAAAGCAGAAACTGCACATTTCTTGTCACTTGACAGCTGATTCTACCCGCTGAGAAGAAACTCTGCTGTCTACAGCCTTGATTTGGCACAGCAGGAGGAAAATGGCCTATGACAATCACATCACACATCTAAAACTTTTTACAACCTTGAAAAGGTAGGAGGAGAAGCAGGGATTGAGCAGAGCTGCCACTTACAAAAAGTTCAAAGAGCGCTCTTGAGAAAAGTGAGTTTTGCTAGAAAACAAAGATGTGTAAAATGTATAATTTTACTCTCCAGACTTCATCTGTGGAAGATATGGAACAAGAGAAAAATAAGAAAATCATGCAATAAGATGATTATATGCTTTCTTTTACTAGGGAACTGCTGCCAAACTACCAGCATGTCGTCTTCTTTGTCATGACAGCTATGTAATATCAAGAGCATTTACTTGCTGAGAAACACAGTTACCCCTCAGAAACACAGCTGAAAACCAAAGATAAATCAGCTCTGGTTTCTTAAAGAAAACACAACATTTATTCTGGAAGTAACATGTGGACACACCAATTAAAAATTATAATTGTAGCCTTTGGGATCTTTTTCCCATCAGACAGATTTTAGGTTTGCAAAGGGGAGCAATTTATTGCTGTAACCTGGGCGTCAATGCAGTCCCCAAGTGTGGCTGCACTTTGCTCTTATCACAATTCCAGCAGTAACATGCTCCTGCACAATGGTTTTTATTAGCAGAGAGCGCCTCTCCTACTCGACATCTTTTACAAGCAGCTTACGAAAACTTCACAAACCTGAACTCTTGCGGCCACTGCCCTCACCGGGAATCCGAGAGACATAAAAGGGCCCGTCCAAGATTGCCGCCCCCAGAGCGGCAGCACAGGCCGCGCCGGCCCGGGTGGCCCCGCTGTCGGCAGCCGCCAGCAGAGGGCGCCCCGCGCCTTCCCAGCCCTCACGGCCCTTCCCGGCGCAGGGAGGGCTGTAGGAGCTTCCCTTCCCTTTTACTCCGTGGAAAAGTAAAAAACGTCCTCCCTGTGGCTTACCAGGGTCTCTGCCCCCTGCCGCCAGGCAGCTCCGTACATCTTCCTTGCCGGCTTCTCCGCGCCGCTCCCCGAGACGCTCTGCGGCCCACGGGGATAGGAGCCCCCACAGGGCAGGAGGCAGAGCGGGGGAAGGACTGACCGCCCGCTGATCCCAGCGGCAGGCTGCTGCCCCGGGAGCGCCGCGTGTCCGGCTGAGAGCGCTTTCCTGTCTGCATCCACACGTACTTTCAGCTGCCTGCGGCGGGGAGGAGGACTGAGCGTCCTGCAGGGCCAGCTAGAAAGGCCTTCAGGGATGCCTGAAACCTTGAGGGCAGCTGAATCAGGAGCAACTGAAAAGTAGTCTCTTACAGGGCAGCAGTCCTACTAAAATAGAACTTCTATGAGACACATTAGAATGTTCTGGTCACACTTTCTGACATGCACTTACACAGAACATGTCCTGATTTCTTTTGTCAAGGTCAAAGATCTTGCTGTGTTCACTGAACTAGTGGACTTCAGCTAGAAGTCCTAGCCAAGATGCCACAAAAAATATTTCAAAGACCTCCTTGTCCCTGTATGCAAATATTGCTTGGCAAAGGTTGAGAATTTCTCATATGTTGTGTTCTTCATTTTTCCAGCGGTCTGTTGGGTTTTTTTCCTTGTCAGACTGGTCAGAAAAACATGCTGAAGACAAGGCTAGGATTTTGTGGCTCATACTCACCTTCCATTCATCATTACACAAGCTGGTGTTCTCAGCCATGTATGATCCCTCCGGCTGCAGCAGTCTACTTCCCAGCTGCCTGGCAGGCCACAATCTGCTCTTCTCCCAGTTCCTGTCTGCCATTGAAGGCATATAACATTGCAATCTGACAGCCATGCAAGCTGCCAAAATCCTACCCAATGTGAGCCAGCACATCCTGAATTCAGTGCAGATCTTATTAGCTTCATCCAGCATGGATCAGAAATCCTCTCCACAGCTGAAAATCCTTTCCGAGTCAAGGGGTTTTTGCCACCATCTGAGCAGCTCCCAGCCATCAGAAGGCTGTTCCCAGAACTAGTGCTTGGTAAGGGCAGTGACTGGAATGTGAAACAGAATAAACTTTGTGGCATTCCAAAAGCCTCTTGGACCTGGCAATACCCAGAGCTTTGAGTACATCCGAAGAAATCATAGTAGTGATGGGAGAAGCAGCTAGGTCCAAATTATTATGAGGCCAAGGAGATTAAAAGATGGATCTGTCCTGGATCTGCCTTGGCAATAGCTTATTGCTTTCTCCTGCCTTTTTAAAAAACATGGAGGAAAGCTACCATGCATAAACAATTTTTTCATCATCTCTCAATTTCCACAGTATCTGGCACAGCAAGAAGAAACCTCTCCATGGAGACCACACAGTCCTGAAGCACATTGTAGAAATGGCTGTCAGGCCTCGTGAATAAAAAGTGAATTACAAAGTGCATCAGAGTATCATTGTATTGGCTAATAACCTACAAAGGGTTTCTGGTTTTATCTCAGACTATAGTTACAAAAAAATTCTTATTATGCCTAGCTCATCTTAAGGGAACACAGCAGGATTAGTCTCTCTGGGATGAGTGCAAGTGCTTTGTTTTACTCAGGCAAGAGAGAGCTGTGATTTGCATCTGGAAGGTTCTAAGGACAGTAGTGCCAAAGGGCTCAGCTGGGTAGGTGGTCCTCATCCAGAGCTTTACATCATTACTGTAAACCTAAAGGTTAAACAATTCCTTGCTGATCAGCTGTCATTTGACTTGATTGTAACCCCTCCTATACCTACCTGGTTTCAGCTACGTCCTTGTCCCCCCAGTGTTCATCCCTGCTTTCCCTTCCTCTGCAAGGGGTCGTGAATATCCGCAAGACACTTGGTCAGAGCAGTGACATCCACAAGAAAGAGAAATGCTCTGAAGATCTAACCCAGGCCAAAAAGTGGAGCTGAAACTGGCTTGCAGCTTACCAGAGCACTGGGGGAAATCTCATACATGGTGAGGGGTTAACAGGGTGCTCCCAGGGCATCACACTAGCTGGGAGCTCTTCATGCCTCTCAGCATCTCCCCACTTATTTTCCTATCTGCTATCCTGTTCTTGATTCCAAGGATTACTTGCAGGTCCTGCACCAAGGCAACTGTGTGTGCCTCAAACCTGCCATTTCCCTATGCTGTTTTTTTTAATTGGGTTTTCCAACTTCTCCAAGAGCAGCACAGGATTTGGTAATCCTGTTTCTCAGGTTTCTCCTTCCTACTTAACTGCTAGATGTTAGGTCCCCATCCCTTTCCCCACTATAGGAGTTCTGGGATGCACGTCCCTGCATTGTTCCACTTCCAGTGATTTTCTCTCCAACCTTTTTCCCGTATGCATCAAAGTATCTGAAGACACTGCAGGACTGTTCAATAGTTTAGGTGTTCTCTGGGAAGAAAAGGAGCAGGTGGATGATGGAGTCTGGACTTCATTTGAAGGAGGTAGTTGAAAGAAGCCTTTTCAGTTCTATGTGTTTCACTCTCAATCTTCCTCATGTGTGGGCTGTGTGCAGTTCTGTCAGTCATTTTCATTGCCATTGGTTCCACTTTTCAACTGGAGGAACCCAATGCTCACTGAAACAGCAGCGGATAAAATAGAACCTAAAGGACAGTCACCAGGCTATAAATTCCCATCCCTGAGTCAATGCATATTTTAGGCCAAATTAAGGAGATCTGTCAAGAAAAGCTGGGAGAAAATAGAAGCTAAGCTAATAGTCCGGTAGCTGGGATGCTCCCCTAGAAGATGCAATATCAAATCCCCTTGAAGAGAGGATGCAATGAAGCAGAGTCTTCCAGCATCCTGGATGGACTCTGTACCCACTGGAGTATCTGTAGAAGAGAGGAAATACTGGCACATTCTCTGTCTCTCACTTTTCATCTCTGTCTTCTTGCTGGAAACTATTAGAAGCCTTTGAAGTGGCCATGAAGTGCATGGACAAAAAAGGCTCAGTGCATAAAAGCACCTGCTTATCCTACTGGAGGTGCATGAAGCAAGCAGCTTCCCCAAAGGATCCCTAGGAATATAAACTCACTGGATAATGAGTGGGTGAATGATTAAAGGACAGGAAATAAAAGGTGGATATAAGGAGCAAACCTTCATGACAGAGGGAGTTCACCAGGGCAGTATCAGAGGGATGAGTGTTGAAGGCCATGATGTTTGGAACTTAGTAAATTACCTGGCAAATGAGTGAGTAATAAATGTGACAAACCTCCTGGTGGCATGAGGATATGCTGAGTAAAACAGAGGGGTTATCTGTGAAGAGCTTCAAAACAACCATATGCTACCAAATGACAAGGTGAGAAGACAGCAGGAAAACTGCAACCTGGACTGAAATTTGAAAGGACATGGGAAAAACGCTTCTGACCTCATTATATCAAGATGGGCCTATTCTTAAAAATAATGTCAACTTAGTTTATATTCCATAACAGTTAGAAAATTAAGTGTTTGTGATGCTTTGGGAAGGGATGGTGAACACAATGGAGAATGCACAATGGAGGATAGCACAGCAGTGCATCTGCAGGCCAAAGACTGTGCCCATCTGAAGAAGGGCATAGCAGAAAGTACGGGGCTCAGAGAAGAGCAGTGGGAAAGATTTAAGAGTGCTTCCATATAAAAAGTAAGATTAAGGCCAGACTAAGATTGGAGACAACTGAAGGTGTTTATGTACAAACCTGAGGGATTCCTTTGGTCAAGATGTCCCCAAACCAAACTGCTGCAGTGTATTCTAGGGAAACAACTGTGTCTGCCTGCCGTGGATCAGTACCTGGATGCCCAGTGCTGAACACTGAGCCAGACTGGCTTCCATGCCATCTGATACTACCAACCCCTGAGTTCAGTTGCACTCCAGATGGGGAGTACTGCTTCAGATCAACTAGACTACTAGATGAAATAAACAAAATTATTTTATTGGAATTTATTCATGTTCAGATAAGGATAACAAAGATGTTAAATAAGAACTAATTTATTGCTATATCTAGTCTCAGAAATTAAACCAGAACTACCTCGCAGCATAAGACAGGCCAGAAGCTTAAACTACATTTTGATTTCTTAAATAAAATATTTCAGAAGCAACCTGGTTCTGTCTGTGATGCTACATCATTGCCTGAAGATGTGAAAACAAATCCACTAGAATTTTTTCATGCCAGAAGTGCAAGCACAGTATTAGGATTTAAGATGTATCTGCATGACTGGCTGATAAATTCCTTTAAAAGGCACTGAAGAGTTTGATTACCAATGTTCTGTATGGACAGACAGTGGATTGCTGTACATCCTACAATCTGCCTGTCAGTTAGCTTCAGGTATGTGTTATTAGACCAGGACCATAGAGAACTTGGAGGAAAGTGGAAGACACTAAGATTAAGGTGTCCTCAGAAGGTGCTACTAATTTTGAATGCCTTAAGCTGTGAGCTTATTGCAGGAAAGGATTTTTGTTCATACCTTACCTACAAGGCTTGGATGTGTCTGTGTGCACAGTAGCAGTTACATGATGGATGCTGGGGCCCTGAAGACTGGGCATGCAGAACTACTGAACAGCCTCAGTGCCGGATAGCAGGTCAGCCAGCCCTTCCTGAGCTCAGTCTGGAGCCTTGGCCCAGGATCACTGGAGCACAGAGCTGCCCCGAGCTCCTGGCAGGCCTACCAGGTTTGCTGCCATCTGGGTACCCCACCTGCACCAGGCCCTTGGGGAGATCTCTGTTTGACTCCATAGTCAAACAGTCCTGTGCTACGTTTGAAAAATCTAGGCCAGTTTTCTCATTTTGCAGCCTTTTCTCAGGTCCCAAAGGACTCAAATTCTTGTGGTTTCTTTTCCAGCCCAAAGAGATGCGCTTCAGAAAGCATGGCCCCTTCCCTTCAAACCTCCTGTTTAGAACTAAAGCTATGCATGGGGAAACATTACTGGTTTTCCTCCTCATGTGAGGACAGAGGTGAAGTTCAGAAGCCAGCAGAAATTCAGCATTTAACTCACTTCAGCCCCTTTTGAAACTGATCCAGCCTTTATCTGTGCATTTAGACACTGTCACTTGATATTTTCAAATCTGCCCTGTATAAAAGCCCTAAAAATAGTCTATTTTAAAATAGACTACATTGAAAGTATCCCTTGAACTCTCTCCCCTGCTCTCAACACCTCATGAAGCTTAAGTAAAATGTTCTGTTTTCCCACAGGCATGCTCTTAGACTACTTGGCCACTTCCTACTTGAGAAATTTCAGTGAGAGAGAGACTAGTGTGCACTTACATGCAGTTTCGTTCTGTCTCTCCCTTTTCTGGTCCTGAAATGGTTGGCATCTCACACCGAGCAGCCCTGGTTTTTCCTGTTCTGCTGGCCCCTAGATTGCTGGGAAAACACCTCAAGGGCTCTTGTCCAGGACTGCTGCAGCTCCTTCAGTGATTGTTGTGTGAACAACTTGTCTGCCTTTTCTTGACCCCAGACGGGTCAAGAATTTTCTTTGCCTGCCAGTACCTTTCTCTGAGTCACTTCCCATCATTTCTGCCCACTCCAGCCACAAAGACAACAGGATGCAGGTTACAGACCTGAGACTGCAAGACTTGGGGATGACATCTTACAGCAGACCAGAGACCCACACTACATGTTGTGATTCCAATGACTCTCCTCTATGTAAGCTATGACCCATATTTTGACTAATAAAGATGGCTCACTTAAAAATCAAATATGGCTAAAAACTGCAGGGTTTTAGTGGAGAACTGAGATCTAACTGCAAAATCAGACCAAACAAATCAGAGCTATGGAACTAATGCTAGTTTGAGTGTTGCTTTTAGGCCAGGGAAGCATTGAAAGAAAAATCACAAAGAGAGAGATTCACATTTCCATGCTACAGGTGTAACCTCATCAAGTTTTCATCAGGGAGGCAATTCCTTGTTTGCTTGAACAGTTAGGGGAACACAGTACAGCTCTTTCTAGCAGACTAGATCAGCTAGAAAACTTCACATATGCAAAATTCTCCAATTTCAACAACTCTAAATATGGCAGAACACAGGCAATCAGGAAGAGGGAAATACTGAGTGGGCAAGAAGCCAGTTCTATGTACTCCTCTCCGCCCCTTCTTTTTCCCCAGGCTGTGTGTTGAGCCTCACCTGAGGAAGAACGTAAAGCAGAGGATGTCACAAAACAGTCCACTAGTCAATAATGCTATTGGGACTCATAGATGGTGGTGACTGACCAGCTACTAATGTGAAGCATAACATGGAAGAATGGCTTTTCTCAGATGCTCGTGCACAGCTTGAAAACACCTAACCTTTTCTAAATAAATAAAGGTGCTACAAAGAATGAAAAAAGCAAATAGATGTACACTTATATTATCCCACTATTAGGATCAAATGGCATGGGTCATGGAAGAAACAAGAATGAAGCGCCCCCAATCCCCCATCCATGCAATGCCTGCAGCAGAAGCTGACACTACAGAGGTCTGGGCTGCTCCTCTGGGCAGAGCTGGACTGAGCCAGAAGCTTTGTAGGAGGAAAAGCCAGGCAAGCACACAGCGATTGTTTCTGCTGTGTGTGGGCAGACACCTCCCCGGCGTTATCCCTGGCACACTGCAATTTGAGCATGACATAGCTTGTTCCTTCCATACAGCAGAAGTGATCACTGAGCCTCCCAGCTCCAGCTAAGCAAACTCCTTATAGGTGTGAGGTAGAAAGAGATGCAAATGTGCCTTGGTTCCTTTCACAAAACAAGTGAGCAGTCAAGCTCTTCAATTTTCAATTCAGCCAAGTCTTTCAATTGCTCGACGCAGTCTTGCCTTTCAGCTCAGCCACAGGCAGACACAGCTTTGCTGCCAGGACCATTGGAGCAGCCCCTCTTCCTGCATCAGATGCCAAGAGCAGAACAGCAGTCAGCAGCCACCAAAGTGAGCAAACTGCCAGAAAAGTGCAGGAGAGGTGGGAGAAAGCAAGAGGAAAGAACAGAAATAAGCTTTTAAACAGCTCCAGGACAATGGGTTTTTGCCCGTGGTGTGAAATCTCGTCTTAGTTACTAGTTGGTGGCATTTGCCACTACCACAACATGAGGTTAGGAAACTGCTTTAGTCCTAGACCTGGAATACATCCTCATTTCAGTCTCTGATTTCTCTGCATGCCAACAGCTGATATGCTTCTTCAGCTGCCAGGAGCATCCTCTGCCTGCAGCTGTAGCTCCTCAGCACATGTGTCCTTCTTGCAGGCAGCACAGAGTGAAGGACAACCAGGGGGCTCAATCTAGGCCCTGATTCAAGCATGAATAAGCAGTACCAAGTACAGAAAAAAGAAATCCCTAGAAATGAATCAGAACTGGACTGTAGGAAGTTGATTAGTGGAGCAAACAGCACTTAGCATCTACCAAGCTGCAGGCTTCTCCTTCCTGCCAGGCTCACCAAAGGGAAAATGGCAAATGTGGGTGCTCTGCTGCCAGCCGCAGACAGAGGACATGCTGTGGACTTTTAAGGAGGGTACAGAGTCCTGTATCATAAGCTTTTGGAAAGTAGGAAAAACACAGCCTGCAAAGTAATGCTTTGCCTAGAAAGACTGTGCATCTCCATGCTCAAAGGTTTTTCTTCAAGACTCAACTAGGTAAAGTCCAGAGCAACTGGCTGGACAAGAGACATCCTGATATCCTTCTAACCTGAGTTACATTGTGAGAGACCATTAATTCTGCAGCCTCCAGCCCTGCAGTTTGGTAAGGATGTACAGATTACTGCAGCACACTGGTTTTACTTCCCATAGGAGTTCTCTAATTGCCCACACTTTGCTGTGCTACAGACTGCCCAGTCCACTTTAAATCACTGACACAAAACGTTGGGGAAAATACAAGTAGGTGGTGATACTCAGAAATTACCTTCTGAAAGGAGACAGGTCCATCCAGGCAAACACAGGAAAAGCTGGACAGAGGGACTTGCTTCCTGAGACCTTGCTTAGTGAGAGGGGCAAAACCCTAAAAGGTCCCCAGCAGCTCTGTCTCCTCAAAGCTGACTGATTCCTCAGGCTGCTGCTGTAGAAAGTGGGAGAGGATCTGCCTCTCCCAAACATTGGCTGCTGCTGGTCTTCCTTACAGAAAGGAGATCTAAGGGGCTGCCATCAGCCACAGCCTGTCTTGGGGCTCCAACAAGTTCAACTCATAAACTCCCAGCCCCGCTCCCCTCATGGCCAGCCAAAGCTGCTGGGGGAAGGGGATCTTACTGCAGAGCTCTGAATATTTCTATGAGTTTCTTTTCCCCCTAGTATTTCCTTAAAAAGCCCAGCAAGGATTTTGTCACCACTGCCATTATCAGGAAGAGGTGAAGGCATCTGTACAAGCCTCATCATCGCGTTGCTCAACTTGCCTCCATTAGTAACTCCCTCAGCACAGCCCATGTCTGCTCCAGTGGAGAAGGGACAGTATCATTCTCTTCCAAAGAATCCAGCTTTGGATGCCATACCAGCAGATAAACTGCAACCTCCTGTTCCCCTGCTGCCTTGCAGCAAAGCAAGTTGCTCACATACAGGACTAACACCATGCTGAATTGTCTGCCAGGAGAGAGCTGACTGCTTAAAAAGAGGATTTGTTAGCTGTCAGCCCAAAGGAAGGAACTGAGAGACGACAGAATTACATAAAGGTTTTAGAAGCAAACCAGTCAATCCTCCCAGGCTGTGCCTGGTTTCTGGGGACCTTTCCCTCAAAGAAAGAACTGGGGAAAAGGCTCTCACACTACTTGTTCACTGACTTGGAACACACCTCTCACAGAAACAAGAAGCTATCATACAGTAACCACACTTTCAGATGAGTGAAACCTGAACGTTTCACCCCATCTCCTCTCCCTTAACCCTATAACAAGCTCCCCCAGGCCCCTTCCCACCAGCCTCTCCCCTCACAACCCCTGCTCCTGTGTGCCTCACAGCTCACTGCTAACCACACCCAGTTACCACCCTCTGGCCTGTTAGCCATGCCCAGCACCACTTTTGGGAAGAGCATTTTCCATCATGCAGGCTGCAGCCCCTCTGTGGTGACATCCCCACACCCTGATTGGGGAATTTTGAAAGAAAGCAGATTGCTGCTGCTGTACCAGCCACATCCAGCTATCCAAAAATTTGTCACAGGGAAACAACATCTTTGCACTGGAACGTAGACAAGGAATAGTAAATTGTTTCCAGGACCATAAAACATGGGAGAAATAGGAAGGTTGTCCTTATTACCCACACTGCTCCCACATCCACCCACCTTCTGCTGAGGCCAGTCACTGCTCCAGCTGCAAGGAGATGCCTGCAAGTTGGATCCTGCCCTGGTCTAGCCTGACCTAGCGCTGTGTGCGGTGGAGTGTGGGAACCTCTAGCATGAATTCATTATGAATGTGGACAGGGAAACTCCTTGACCTGAATGAAGCTTTCTCCAGCTCAGCTACCAGGATCCAATTACAAATGATAAGACAGCGTCTAGTTTTCTTTCCAAGATTCAACCTCAATTTTTCATCAGATGTTTCTATTTATTCTTGCTGCTTCACAGCTCTCTTGGTCCAGTAACTTCATGCTAGAAAGAGATGAATTTTCTTTCCCCACATGCCTTGTAGGGAATTATTCAGTGAACTGGAAGACACTTTGCTGCAGACTGACCTAGTTCCACATTTTTAAGCTGTGTGGAATGCTGATCCGGTGGGCCAAAACTACATCTCTTCAAAACACTTCCAAGGTCATCTCCCAGGTGAAAGATGGAAATCTGGAAAACAAAACAAACGGATAATACAAGTAAAAAGACAAGGGATTAAGTGTTTTTTACCATTACTTTTACCAAGTAATGGCCTTCAAAGGGATAAAAATTAGGAATCTAATAGAGAATGGAACTCCTGTATCAATAAGTACTGAGAAAAGTGGTACATGAAAAAAAAATAGGAAGAAATGGACACTCTGGAAAGTCTTAACAAATCCAACAAAATCAGAAAATGGTTTAGAAGAACCTTTAAAATGAGTTTTATTGTCAGAATTTTACAAGTAGCCTTCAGAGGCATCATACAAGAAGAACTCTGTTGCAAAACTCTAATAAATAGTCTGCCCCAAGTCCCAAAATATTTTTTGAAATAAAATAAAACCAAACTTAAAAATAAAAGAGAATAAAAGCAAGACTTCAGGATGCTCAGAGATGTTAGCAATATTTCCCATTTACAAATAATATCAGGCATTATATAAATCTCCTTCATACAAGTCATTAAAAAACCCAAGACATTCTAAACCTTTACAAAAGCACTCCAGAAATAGTTCCAAAGAGATCCATTTCCATGACAAAACATTAGAGAAGAACTCCATGGGGATTAGCATCACAAATGAAGTTTGAGGTTGAAGTGTAGTGTGTACTTGTGTGCAGCAAGATTAAATATCGTGAAAAAGGGATTTGAAGAGAGCATGGAAGTCTTTGACAAGACTGCGCCAGTGATTTTAATCTGTTTATTTGAGAATGTGATAAAAGGGGAGTGAGAGGATGCTCTCGAAATTAACCCCCAAATACACTGCACTTTATGGAAGGCAATATTTACTAAGGTAGTAACTAGATCCTCAGAAGGGAGTAGAAAAGGTTTCTCAGCACACTGCACAGTCCAATGCCTGTGCAGACCGCGGTGCTTAAAAGCTGTATTTTGACACCTAAAAGGTATTTTCTGTAGAGGTAACATGTTGTGGAAGTCAGCTGTTCCTTCAAAGAACAAGAAATCAACTTTGCTGGCATGAAGCAGTTTGGGAAATCTCGTGAGGGACAATTTCACTGGGGACTCAGGACTTCAGAGCTCCAATCCTGTCCCAGTGCTTTGAAAAATACACTTCTCTAATTCCCCTTTACATATTCCTCTATCTTCCATAGTAAAGGATTTGTAAGATCTCTCATGCAACAAAACACAACTTGAATAAACTTTTCTCAAATCTGCTGTGATTTGAGAAAGCAAGGGAAACAGAATGGGAGGGCAGGTACACAGTGATAGTTTGTGTGGTTTTCCATGGTAACATTTCAGGGGGGGGAAAAAAAAATCTTAATCTCTTTACAACTTCAGCTTAAGTCTCCTGCACGTACGCAAGCACCAGACTCCCCTGGAAGGGCAGGGTGCTGTACTTAACTGAGCACTGCTGCTGGATTGCTGATGTCTCTGCCAGCCTGATGTGGTATGAACTGCAGCATGCCTAGTTTTGCTGTTTGTAAAGGTACTTGCAGCCATTGTTTCCACAGGAAACAAAGGCGACCAGAAATGCTAATGCAATCGATGCGTGATTATATGCCTGACCCATGGCTCACCTCTCTAGTCTCTCTCTAAGCTGTGATGCTGGTTGTTCTGTACCATACACTATGGACACGCGCTCTCTGCAATGGATGGGAAGGTAGCACTAGTAACCAAGCGCAAATTGCTAAGGAGACACCTAAAACATTGCATTACATCCCCTTGTCTGTGGCATACTTCAGAAAACAATGTTAGAAGAGCAGTAAAGTAAACATTTCTTTCTAATTTTCTAGATGTCATAGTATTTGCCAAAGCTGCAAGGAAAAGCAGATTATCTGAAACAGAGAGAAAGGAGTTAATGGAAACAGAGGCAGATGGAACAGCAAGCCTGATCCTGGCCTCCAAATCATTTTGTACATAACAGATAAAGAGACAATGTGCAAAAAATAGACATTCACATTTTAGCAGTTAAACTTTTATTTTTTTATTTTACCTTTTTAAAATTATTTACTTTGTTTTTTCTACAAAAGGCAGACATTGATTGTTGATCTGCAATTGTTCTGAGTGCGCGCAGAGATGCAAAAAAGGGTTATTGGAGGATGAAGAACAGGGAATTGCTCTGACTATACTTTCACATGTCATAATTAAGGTGGCATTAAAGCTTAAGTCCCAGTAATAATATTCATAACAGATAGTTTCCTTCCCCGTACACCGTTCTCAGTTCATATCAATTGTGTTGAAAACCCATTCGGTGAATTTCTTCAGCTTTTCAGTTGCATTCTGGGATTCCTCCTGTAACCTCAAGTTGTCTTCCCGCAAATGTTGCACTTCAGCCTGAAGGCTGGCCTTGTCCTCTTTTTCCTTAGGCACAAGGAAAAATAGAGATCTTAGTAGAAATTTCAGGTGATGCTTCCTATCTATCTAGAGCGCAGGAATCTCTTAAGAGAGCGTAAGTCTTGTTCTTTTTAAGGATTTTATGTGCAGTAACACATGGGTTTACATCCAAGGGACATTAGTGATGTTTCCTTGCTCATGTTTTGATTGCATGAACAGGATTTCTTTGTATTAGATCCCAATACAGAAGCTGACTCCCTAGGTGGTCCAATAAAATTGGCCATGAGCTGTTCTGTATGTACAAGTGCTGATGGTTAACTAAGTAAAGGACAGGGAATCTTCCTGCAAACACTTTCCCAGCTAAGAGACTCCATCTCACTAGTGCAGAGCCTTCTTGGACCAAGTAGGCATTAAAACAATACAGGAAGTTTCCACTGCAGAAATTACAGGTTTAGATAGCACTGCCAACTTTTCATCAGCAGGATACATTTTTATGGACTAACTTCAAGCCTTTTGCAGTGTCACCTGAATTAGGAGTGGAGGTACTGTGAATCACCCTCCTAATTTAAGCAGAGGAATCAAACGCCTACAAATTCAGACACCCCATCCCAGCCATGCATAATTAGAAGCCTGAGACAAGTAGCAAAGAAATGTCTTTTTCCCATACCAGGATGAGACTGTCACAGGCTCAGGCATGGCAAAGCAGGATTACACAGTTATTAGCACCACCAAGTACCAACTAAATACATGTCATATAAATCCTTCTGTAGATGAAATGCTTACCTTCCTTAGATCTTCTTGCAGCATCTTCAGCAAACCTTCCAGTTGGTCCACTTTAGAGGCGAGAGTTGGAGGGGATTCTTTACTGTTGAAAGCAGGAAACAAGAATAGGTATCGATATGATTTACTGCCTTCACATGGGGTAGCTAGAAGCTTTGTCTATACCAAGTGCCTTTATGAAGGTATGCATTTGTGTGCACTAAGGGGTCACAAAATAAACATAATAAACAGTACATGGAACACATACACACATTAAACAACAGAGCAAATTTAACTCATGACTACTTGGGGTCATCCCATCACTTGACTTCTTTCTACTTGAAATCACTGTAAATGCCTTGAATTAACCATTGCTTTGGATAGTTTCATGAACATCTCAGACAAGAAAAAAACCTGCAAAAAGATTCAACTGGACTTATAATTCTTTTATTTTCACCACCCAACTCCATCTTCATGAGAACTTCTAAAGAGTTACTGCATGAAGCCTGGAGATGGCTTCCAAATGAAGACATCCCTACTCTTTCCCTTGGTTTCTAGCTGGGAAAGCCTGCACATCTGGTGTATTTACTTACCCTGTATAAGGCTTTATCTGTGCAGTAAGCTGGTCCTCAGCCTGATCACTGCTGGAAGCAGCGCTCACGGGTCTGTGATTTTCATCAGCAGCAGCAAAGAATGAAGCTCGCTGAACTGAGAAGGCAAACATACAGAGAAAAACAATGGCAGCAGTAATGATTATTTGTTCATGCACAGCACAACAGCTACACTGCAGCACTTCAGCAATTTCAGTCTGTTTCAAGCAAGGTAAAGTGATGATATGACATACCAATGTCCACTTTATGGAAGCAAACTGGAGTGAAAGTGTTTGCACCAGGTTTGCCACTGTACTGGAGTCAGAAAGTACTGGCTCTGGCACAAGCAGCACTGTGCAGATCCTCCTGGGTATGACTGCATGACACCACACAATAACTTAGCAACTATATTTCACTTCTTTCACTCTATAAAGAATAGCTTTATCCTGAGGAAGGAAAAGCTCATTGTGTGCAATTTGACTCATGTAATTTTTCAGAACCTGAAAATTTTTCCTTATGCTTTATAAAACATTTTGAGATTGAAACATGAAACCTCTTTCCTGCCTTGTGTATTTCTTGTCCTGTAACTGTTCAAATGTTCTAACACATCTCTAAAACACTGTCACATGGTGTGACAGACAGCAGTATAAAAACTTTAGCTTAATAAATTAACCTCAGCAGCTGTTGGGCTCTTACTGGAAACAGAAGAGTATTGTCTTTTTCTTTTTGGCAAATTTTTATAGTACAGGTTGGTGTAGCTCAGGGATCCTGGCAATTTTTCTTTCAGCTGGTACAGATACCACAATTTGTAACTTCAGGGGGTTGTGCTGAGGACATCAATCAATGGTGGAGAGGAGGTGCTCAGGATCACAAATCAGAATTTAGGTTCCTTGGTATGTGTCAATCCCTACTGGCACTTGTCAGAGACACAGACTGGGATACTGAGACCAGACAACCAAACACCAATGGAATTATATTGAGATCCTTCTCCAAGTCAAATTTGAATGTATTTTTATAGCAGTGATTTGAAGCTGCCAGCTAACACATTACTCCAGCTTTTCTTCATCTGAGCTGTCAGTTTGTTATCTTGACCACAGGGACTGTGTTCACACTTCTGAAGAGAAACACAAGTGAGTCTGGGGCCTACCAAGTGAAGGATTCAGGTTAATGAGGACAGCCAAATAAATCTCACCAAAAATGAGGGGATCCTTTAAAGAGAAACTGCCAACCAGAAAGAAATGTGTTAAAACCTGAGTTTCACCCATATGTGGTGATGAAAAAAACATCACTACAAATTCATCTTCTCTTGAGGACCATGTCTTACATTGAATACTCTTCTCAAAACTGTACAGCTCAAATACAAGCCAAGCTGCTCCTACAACTCCTGTGGCAACAGAGCAGAGGACATGAGTACTCTGAACACTCAGAGACACCCACTGTCCTAATGACATCTAAGGCTACTACCAGAGAACAGCCAAGAAATCAAATTACTTCAGACTTCTCCAACTATGTTGAATAAGGTCTAAAAGATTCAAGATAAGTGAAAAAACACTTCCATGAAGGTGGGCCAGCATTTATGCAGATACTAGGAATGGAAACTTCTGTTTCACACACTTAGAAGATTTTTCCATTGGATTCTAGCAACATAAATTCTCTTTAGTCTAAACTGCATTTTAAGTTTTAATTTTAAGTTCAAATGTATCTAGACAGTTTACAGTTCTCTTCAGTTTACCAAGAGTCATGGAGATGGAAAATGCCATAGGATGAAACAACACTTGCATGCAAATCTACATCTTCAGGGTATGCAGAGGCACTGAAAAACTATTTTACAACAAGGCGTATTTCCCAAATTATCTTGTAGCAAACTGCAGCTGCACAAGATGTACTTCTCACTAGTGCAGTAAGCAAGCAATCTTTAGTGTGCTTTTCCCCTACTATATGACTTTATTTTTGCACTTTTGTGCCCTTTCCCAGACCAGCTGCCTGCAACTGTTTTACATGAAATGGAAAGTGACCCATTTCATGAAGATTTGGCCAAACCATACCACTGAGGAATTCCAGTATGAAGAAATGGTATCTGACTATTACATACGAAGTTTCAGGCTCTTGACACTTCAGTCAGTATTTTAAATGAGCTTAAGCTTCAGACTAAGAAGAAAACTAAGAAAAAACTAAAAGTCAGGATTAAAATAAATCCAAACAAACACAAACCCCACAGTCCTTAACAAAGTGTGCACAAAGACCAGCTTCCTAAGTGCTGTATTGTGAAAACTTACCTTCAAAAGCTTTGGCAGCATCTACCAAGTTTGACCAGTCTAGATCAGAGGCAGAATCAGGCAATGGCATAAGACCAGGGTCTGGCATGGGCTGCCGTCTTTGCTCCTGGATATCTGTGAGGGAGCTGTCTGAGGCAGAAAACTCTCCTGGAGCAATGCAGAATAGATTATATACTCCATGAAAATACCTGAAAATTCCTTTCTTAATATACTGAATACCCTGTTCTTAACTTTTCTGGCATAGCACTTTTCAAGATCAGCCGAAATTCAGAAGAATGTTTGATCAACTACAGTTCACCAGATACAGCCCTTCACAAAGCAGTTTTCTAAAGCCAGCACATTCACCTCCTTTCTAACTTGCCTTCATCTTTTCAGCTAAGTGCCCCAAAAAAACCCCAAACCAACCCAAAAATGTGAGGTTTTTTTCTTCCTCTTTACAATCTTGTAAACCAATGGAGCCGAATTAAGCCTACCAAGATGAATCAGAACAAGAAAACCCTTAAAATTACTTCCAGAGCATTGCCCATCTCTCAGCAGTTCAGTGAAACCTTCAGATCTTTACTAAAAAATAGCCACACCCACCTATAAGCTGTTACAGGGCTCTCTATGGAAAAAAACATTGGCAAGCTTGAAAGAAGGATTCAAAATCCCTGTCATTTTTGCGCAAATTAAAACAACAGAAGCGAAGCACTTAGATTTTCACCACTAATTAGGGCAACACCAAACTTTCAACCAAGAATTATCTACTTTATTTCAGTTTACGGGCTGGACAACCAAAAAATGTGAAATGCCTGGTCACATGTGTAAGCTCAGAAGCAGCATCCTTTCTCATGCCCTCTGTCAAGATGTAAAGAAGTTTTGAAAACTTTGTAGGCAGTATTAGAAGAGAGAGATGTAGGCGTGAGAAGATGGACTGGGCAATTGGGAGGGAGCTGCTGAGAAGACAAGGGAAAAGAGTCTGCTTGAACCATACAGAACAGAAGGACAGTGTGACAGGCAGGATACAATGTCAAAATGCCTGAGTTGTGCTGTTTAATTCCCCTTCCCTCCCCTTTTTTTTTGATAGCCTAATAACTGTAACTTCAATAACTAAAATAATTCGTAAGAACTTCAGCTAAATCATATTGCTGCCTGGGGAACAGTGACCAGAAAAGTTACACTGCATTCACTTCTTGGCTCAGAAATCATGATTTTTTTTGTGTCTGTGTGTATTTACTTTTTTAAATGTAATTTTGTTACATTTTATTCTGTTACATTCAGTATTATTAACACTGAGGATTCTTGTCTTAGCTCTCAAAATAGTTATTTTGGCGGTTGTTAACATGAAAATATTTCTAATTAGTGAAAAGATACATGCAATTAGATGAAAACCTAAGTATTTGAAAAGCTACTTGTTTTAAAAATGTTGGATTGTTAAGGCAGATGAACAAATGCGAGCATTTTTAGCTCAACATTTTTCCTCTAAAAAATGGATGTGCTCTGTAATCTTTGAATTTAAAGAATTTTGAGTAACTGGAAGCTAACAAATACTTGTGGTACTAGATATCTAGCTTATTTAATCCTTTTCTCAGCAAAGTGTGTGTGGGAAGACAATTTGTGTGCCAATCAAATAGCTGGTCCTTTTATCATGCAGCCCCTATTTTTATAGAAAATGGAAAATCTTGTTTTGTTGACAGAGGTAGAAAGGTTACGAGCTAGGAGGAGTTATTAGTTTAGGGTGGAAGAGAACATGGTAACAAAAGAAGGTTTTGTAGTTTTCTATTTGGAAAATACAGCATTTAAATGAAAAGAGACAAAGTGCTGCTTTCCATTGTACTCTTGGTGGCATCATTAATCTTCTGACCCCAAGTTCTCAGAAACCAAATCCTCCATCCAGCTGAAAGCATAACCAAGTCTACAAAGTTATTTTAGTGCATATAAAAAATAGAAATGAAAAGAGCTCAGTTTCCTAACTCTTATGTAAGAAACATGTTATACAGACACAACAGCTCAGGAAAATGTCAGGTTCAACACTGAAAACTGATGCCTGGTGATCACAGTCAGATGAAAAGAATTTAAAATAGATTTCTTCATCAGCCTTCACTGTCAAATGCATCCTGTGTAGCTAAATACAGAGTGTGCTTAGGGCCCACTAGAGTGAGTTGAATCTATTGATAGGCCTTGCATTTTCCTCTTGAAACATACTAAAACATGAATAAATCAGAGCAGATATGTATTTCTTCAGAAAACATTGCAGAATCCTACCCTGAGATCTACCTCTATTTCTGGAAAACACACTCAGTTATGAGGTACAGTGGGAACCTGTGAAAATTCCATTTCTCACTGCGACATTCACATGCAGCAACACACAATCCATCAAATAATCAGACTGAGACTTTTCAGTAAACTAATGGAAGAAAGCTGAGTGTCTTCTTTACAGCACTTTACAAATAACCTTTTCTGGTTAACTGTGTAACTAAAATAAGTAATTGAAGTACGGTAAAATAAATAGGGTACGGGAATTCATTTAAAAACAATTGAACAGTTGGCACAATAAAAGCTGTATCTGGTATAGCTGTGTATCTAAATGTCCACTACTATTTACCCACTTCTGTATCATTTTCCTAATCAAATTTTGTTCCTGGAATCCCACAGTAAGGAACTGACACCTGAAGTTCTCTCTGGTGGATAACCAAGCATAAATTATTTGTCCATTGGTCCAACTGATCTAGGGGACTCTTGGAAGAAAAGAGAGAAACTTGCAGCCAGTGAGGCAAATTTCTGTGCTCCCTCTACAAGGCAAATGCGTGACCAGTCATGCCACCTTACACGCACTGAAGTGAGGGAAAAAAGTTAAATTCCCGTCCTTTTTTACATTTTCAGTCATGTGACTGGACTCTCCTCATCTGAGCAAAATAAAGACGGAACTACCAATTGCTGTAACAAACATTTCCCCCAAGATGATTCACAAAGGATTCCTCTGGAAGTCGAAAAATGGGAAATCCACTTACCATGTAGTGATTTCATTCCCAAAGTGTAGGATGGTCTCCGTAGGGGCAGCGACTTTGGGAGAGAAGGGTAGGTGCTGGTGAACAGAACATCATTTGGCATGGCTTGGTCCAGGAGCGAGGCCCGCGAGGTGAAGAAGTGCTCCCTTTGACCACTGTAAATACTCTCATCTGACAAAGTCCTTTGCAAGGCACGCCTTGTGGTAGGAGTGCTGGGAAAGGGAGACTGACAGGACAGAGTGTGTGACTATACATTCATAAACACAAATAAAAAGAAATGAGAAAAAAATAATCAATAAAGAAACTTGAAATAATTTTTTAAACTTTTTTTAAGTAAGAAAACAAGTGTTTACATAGCATCTTTTCAGAGTGGACAAGAACTGAAGGAATTGGCTTTTAAGGAGGTTGTAAGTAGGTAACATATACAGTTTTTTTTTTGCCTATCTCACATTCTTACTTTTAAACACCCTTCAAACTTCTGGAGTGGAAATCTCAGGCAGCCCTTGCTGACTCCAGAGCTGATATGTAGCAGAGAAATGGATACAGAAAGAGCCTGAATGCTGCACAAACCAGAGTTACACCGTTGCACAGGACTGGCTGCCTTATTGCAGGCCCAGCACCAGCAAATGCCAGCTAATTAGAAATCTCCTGTTACTGAACAACAAGGAATACCCACCACTGCTGTGGGTCTTCAGAGGTATTTGAATCAAAAGCACTCCCAGGAATAAGAAAGCTTGTGTCTTAAATCCACCATCAGCTCAGCTTCCTCCATGCTCCATACAGCGGAAAGCAGGGCTGGGACAGCCAGGAGTTTTGCACTCTCAGGCCAGTACCAGGGAGCTGCTATCATGACCATTCCAACCAGCAGAGACTCTGATTTTCATGAAGCCTATAGCAACACAGCTGTCTCCAAGGCATAACATTTCTTTACTGCTTGGTTGAAATTTAGTCAAAAATTTTTTTGCTGTAAGACTTCTGTAAAATGAAATCTAATTCATACAGTGGGCAGAATTAAGTTGTTTTTAAAATGCCATTTTAGTTTTAAGATACAATTTATTGGTGTGACAATGTTTTTAACTTGCTGAAATTTATCAAAAGTGCAATCAGGAAATAAAGATCGGGGTAAGAACTGATTTACTAAGCCCACAGCAGGAAAACAGCAAACTTGGGAAGATATTTTGGAATGAGAACAATTCTCTTGCTCAAAACAATCAACAGAAGGTGTTTGCATCACTCATGTCCCAGTTCCCCTCAGAACTACCACAAGCCTAAGAAAATGTTATCTTGCCAATACCAAGCTTTTTTATCTCTGGCCTCAAGTGCACCATCTTAAATAATCTATGCATGGAAGCCACACTTACAAACTTTAACAAGCCACTTCAGGTTTTTACTAGCAAAAAATGAAGTTACAGCTCTCTCTTCTGCATGGTTGCTGTGGAAACAATGTGGGCTCTGGATGACAAGCACTGGCTGTACATGAATACTAGAAATCAAGACATTCTCTTCTGGATTATGGATTCTAAAAATCAAGACATGCACTTACAAGTTATTCAACGT
Organism: Zonotrichia albicollis; assembly: GCF_047830755.1. Classification (NCBI taxonomy): domain Eukaryota; kingdom Metazoa; phylum Chordata; class Aves; order Passeriformes; family Passerellidae; genus Zonotrichia; species Zonotrichia albicollis. The sequence goes on along the minus strand of NC_133824.1, from coordinate 28,352,146 downwards.
ATTTTGAAACACATCAGGAAATGTTTCTAACTATTCTGCAAAAAAACAGGCTTAAGTTTAGGGATCATTTTTGGTAACAGGATTAGTGAGGTATAAAAGTGCTTGTTGCAAGGAATTTCAGTACTGTCAGTAAGTCACTGTCTAGTGATGCAATCAGAGAAGAACAGTTAAAATATGTAAGACAACATTACAGGATTTTCCATAACCCAGCAGTACTATTCTTTGCAATTTGGCATATTAGTCTCTTTAAATCAGCACACAAAGTTGTAATAATAGTGCAGAGACTGTAATAATGAAACTTTTCAACAAATCGGTTCTCCAGTAATCAGCTACAAAGAGATTATTTTCTGTCCATTATAAGAATTCACAGATTGCCTTGCATTTTATTTTCTTGCTATGGATGAGAATAGAAAATATCCCATCTCTCTCTTTAACATACCTTAAAATTCTTCTGGGATTCAGGTGTCGGGCTATCAAGATCTATCAACTTCTTCAGCTCCTCCTCAACAGTGGACTTGGACGCTCGCTTTGGGGACGCCCGCAGGTCTCTCGCCGATGCCCGCAGCCGAGGGTGCGCCATTTCATTGCCATCGCTCTGGTGACGTCTGAAATGAAATGGAACAGACACATTCAGCTCTCAAAGCCCTGGCGCAGGAGGCATGAATGAAACAAGAATTACAGCACCCTCAAAGTTTTTAAAAGAAAATATTGAAGTAGAGGGCACAGAGGATGGAAGAAATTTCACTACTATAGCAGAGACTCACCTTAGTGGATACCTGTGGAAGCACTAAGCTTGTTTAAAAGCATCAACTAGCAATACAATTAAATAATTGAAAGGTTAATGTAATACATTTTCCCAATAAGGGACTGAATCCGTTAAAATAAAATATATTCTGTACAAACATAAAAACACGTGTCTTCAGTAAGCCCATAAGCAGCAAATCACCAAGTTCCTTTAATATTTCAACTGGCTTTTTATAATGTAGTTATCACAAAGTTTCACCATTTTCTTTTGACAGTCAGCTCTTGGTATCATCTAGGGATACTGTGCCTGATTCAGTAACAGTCAAGAAGGTTTGAATAAATTACTTTGAAATAGGCTTTCTGAACTACTTGCTTTTTGAGTCATACTTAACAATATTTTCACCAGTAAGTCGTTTCTCAATTTCTCTTCCAAAAGAGATGCTTGCATATTGTAAAGCTGAGATATCTTGGCTTGCTTTAAGCTTTAAGCCAGTTAGACTGGATACTGGCAGCAATTTCACAAGGCAACATGGAATGCCAGCGTTAATGCACAACATGCACGGTACTACTACATGGATGAGAGATTTAAGTAAAACTCAGGCTCTACAATAAGAGGATTTTTAATATTTGCTCAAATAGCATTTGGAGTCACCTTTAAGTAGTCCCAAGAAAAGATAAGCTTTAATAGGACTGAAATCCATAGAGCTTTCTAGAAATTATAAAACCCCCAACTTTAGCAAGTTAACAGGGAATGAGATTAGCCAACTATCAAATACTTAAACCATACTCCAAGAAGACTAGATTAGAGATTAAGTTCTACAGAAGATGAACCATTGTATTAAATAGTCTTGAGTTCTCTTCTACAGAGAGCTGTCACAGACCAAAATGTTTCTTTTACAATTAAAGCAAATGATGAAACAAAAAAAAAAAAAAAGTCTTACTTTCTTGAATCCATAAACCCCACTGAGTTTATTGTCCCTTCTGGCTTTTTCCATCCGATCAGATACTTGCTAGTAGCACCCTGGCGAGGGTAGAAAGTCCTAGGACCAGACGAAGAGGAAGAGGAGGAGGAGAAAGAAGGTGCAAGCTGGGGAGAAGTAGCAGAATGAAGCTCTTCTTTAGGTGAGCTTCTGGCACTGGTGAAAACAACAGGGCTGGCAGAGTGTCGTGAGCTCATGGTACTAGGAGAAGAACATAAAGACAAAAATTGCCTCAAATCTGTGCATACAGGCCTTGTTTAATTGATTTTAGAGCAGAACTCTGGGCACAAGATGTTATTCTTATCTACAGCAGATAGAGTAGCAAAACCAGTTTGCTCTTCTTAAGGGCCTTCCAGCAATGTGTCATTAAAAACACCTCACATAGTAATGGAAAAATTTTGCAAGCAACCTCTGAGAATACAATACAACCACCCTTCACAAAATAGGAAACTGGCATTAGGCAGTTTAAAAGTAATACATGAAATTTTAGTTGAATTAGCAAAAAAGAACCGAAGTCCAAATTCTTGCTGGAATTCCTGGCTTTAAAAGAAAACATATTTTGAGGGAAGCAGCAAGAAACATCTCTTTAAAACCCCAAAACAAACTAAAGAGGAAACCAATACAGCTCTCAAAATAGGGCTTCCTGAATTTCACCTGAAAATCATTTATTAAGCATTTGCAAGAAAAACAAAAAACAAGCTTAAATTGAGATGTTAGAGCAGGTCTCTAACATATATTACCATTTGTCAAGACAGAAAATGGAGCTGGGAAGACCAACTGCAGTTTGTTGGGAGAAGGAGAGGGACTTCAGATGGAAGATACTCTTTAGTTATGTTGATGCTCAAATCTGATGGAACTTGTTTCCTATCAGGAGTGCTAGGCCTTGGACAATATTTACTATAACAATCTTAAAAGGTCAGTCATCTATAAGCACAATAACAGGAAATCATTGTGTACAGCTTTAATACTGAAATAGCATTACATATCTGGAGACCAGTTTTCTACCAGCTCTCTACACAACTTAGCCACACTTTCATCCCTGGATCCAAAACTGCAGTGAAGGAACTTGAAACAGATGGCCCCATGGTAAAGAACAGTTTCTGACTGAGAAATAAAAATTAGCTGGAAGGCTAAATAAAGTCACTCAATAATCTCTTCTTCCTTTGCATTGTAGGAAATTCTTCATCAATCTTTTCATAACTTAATAAAACAATGCATTTTCACATCTATCCCTCTTACTGAAATAGAAAAAAAGAACTTCAGGTTAAATTTAATGTTGCCACCGGGGAAAATAATACCACCTACATTTAGTCTTAAGCAGTCAGTTACCTAATCTGTGCCACTTGTCTGGCTCCTGCTCTAGTAGTCAATGAAGCAATATCCCAAGGAGGTGGTTCTGCTTGTCTTAAATTAGAGATCTCAGATATGCAAAGTGAATTAATGGTTTGGAGTTTGTTCTCTCTCTTCATTAACAACAGATGGAGTCAAAAGAATCACCCTGAAATCTGTTTCATTTTCATGTGGCTCAAGTTAAGCGCCACGATTCCCAGCACTGAAGTGCTGTGGGCTTGATGAACAGTCTGGGTGCACAGCAGCCCAGGGGCATCACAGCAGGGGCAAGATGCACCCTCTCCATTTGCATACAAATTAAATTACAATAATACAGATTTTGTATTAAAGATTTATATTTCTTCCTTCCCTCCATCTCTACATGTGAAAGGCCTATACAAAAAGACAGCAGACTAAGAAAACACAGGAAGATATTTTCCTGTCCATCAATCCCATATATTTGGTGCTGCACAGCACAATCTTCATATTTGTAACAGATATAAGGAAGCATAATTTATAGCAAGAAAGCAGAGAAAATTAAGAGCTAGGGGAATAGGCTGTAAATATTTCTTTATTCCCCCTTTGTCTCTTCCAATACTGAAAAAAATCTCCTACACATGCTGAGCAAACTAGCCTATCTGTAAGGTATCACTGCCACAGCATAAACTGCCATTTTTAGCCCCTCCTAAATACGCTCAAGAAGTAGAAAAGTCTGCTTCAGTGCTGGGAAAAAGGAGAAAGGAATCTCTGTCCACATTTCAGAATTCTTCAACCCATCAAGTATTTCTCAAGGAAGTGCTAGTTGTGACATATGATTTGTTAATAAAAACCAGTAAAAATAAATATTCAGCTCCTGGATAGGCCACTGGTGTTGATCCTTAATGTTACTGGGGAAAGAAGGCAACAATGATGTTAATTATGCTTGACATAAAATTTATATAAGATGCACATATATGTATAATATTTATTATATAACATACTATAAATACACATTGTGCATTTTAGGTCTTATTATGTGAATATTTATTATAATATGCATAATATAATAGGCACCAAGAGCAGCCTGGTATATGCTAGAAAAATCAGCATGCAATTTAAAATACTGTTTTCTTTAAGGGGTATTGCATATTTTGAGGTGTGGTTTTTACAATATAGTATTTTTGGGAGGATATTCTGCTTCAGGACTATGCACAGAATTGTGAATATGACTGAAGCTTTTCACTCTACCAGTAAACACAGGCAGGCCAACAGGATACTGACAGGTATAGAGACACAATTGTTAAATGAGAGCATATTTGGAGAGCAAAAGGCTTTGGACATACTCTACAAAAACTAAATCAGAGCTCGAGCACTATGGGAAGTGTGATGGGAAGTTATTAGAATATTTAACACCAGGAAGCATGCAGAGAATTCATCACACTGCAACAGATGCCTAGACCAGCTTAGTTTTATCTGGAAGAGATTGAGTCCTCTTTCTCAGCACACAGAGATGGTCACTATTGGCCCCTTATCTCCCACTTCAATTATTGAGACACCAAGGACTGAATTACAAAAAACATTCAAATACTACATGACTGTCTGCAATAATTTCAGATGAGCCATTCATAAAAGCACTCTACAATAAATAATATTTTAAGTATCTTATAATAATCGGAATTAATAAAAAAATGTACTTGATTACAAATAGTGAAGATTATCCTTTTAATTTTGGTAAGAAGGCCATAAGAAACTGTATAGCTTAGGTAGAAATGAAAGTTTGATTTAATTTTTTTTTTTTTTTGGTAAGGAACTCATGCCATCAGCACATACTGCTTCATTTAATGGCATTCAGCTATAATGATTCCATATAATTACTGGCCTACATAATGCAGTTCTCCTGGGATGCTATGAGAAATCTGCACAATCATCAGGAAGGACTTTGGGAATGGGGGTGGAAAAGAAAAATAAAACCCAGCCAGAAGCTCTGCTATAAAAGTTAATCACTATAATTTACATTTTGCCACCAGTTCTCAGGTACAAGTTCTTTTATGCACCATTAAATGATCTGAGCAGTAATTATCACTCTTGTCTTCTACAGACACAAACACTCTAATTTGTAGTTATTTTCTTTTCTTTTGTCACAGAGATCTTTTTAGGGCTATATTCCTTTTCTTCTTGCTCAGAAACCTAATTTTAAAGACATTCCAGACATTATGGCATCCACAGGCAAAAGATAAAAAAATGAGAAGCAACAAAGGATAGCAATTTAGAAGCTGATTGAGAAACACACCAATTAAGCTGTTAATTTCTCATGAAAAGTAGCCTGTTCAGAATCTTTCTTTCGTCTCCCCTCCTTCACCTTCATGAAGCATCTTCATAATAATCTCCATAATCCGTGCTTGTCTTTTGGAAGTGCCACTTTAACCAGCTTCCAGCTCCAAGCTTTTGTGCCTCCACAGAGGAAGCAACGAGAAAGGAGTTGGGAGCAAGCAGCTGGATGACCTAGGGTTCCACTGCTGTTCAGTGTGCAGCCAACTGAGGATGCCACAAAAACAAAATCAAAGCTTTTTATCCTAGACTCTGCCTTTGTTTGATTGTGAGGCATCAAATACATCCTCTAGTCTTCAAAATAAGAAGTAATAAAGAAGGAACATGAGTCAATCTGTTTATAATCTGCCACAACAAACGATGTGTGTGCAAGTATTTCTGCATTTCTCAAGTATCATGTCCCACGTGTTCTACAAACTGCTACTACACCTTTTTGTAAAGAGCTGCATTATCAACATCCCAGTTTTAAATGAAACTTGGCCAAAAGAAACCTCAACTGTTTTCTCCAGAATAAAGCCCTGGAAACCTGTATCTGGAAATTTCAGTGACAGCACCAAATGACAAGGAGAATAATTCCAAAATTCCAATACAATCAGAGAAACATCCCGTTAATTAATCCACACCAACTAGAGAAAACATTGTGTTTGGAGACACAATGTTATAATACAATAAATAACAAGACAACAACCTGGACACCAGTTTGCAGGCATGTTGCAAAGTATATTACATATGGAAGAAAAGAACTGTCATGGTGTGCCTGCCCTGCAAAGTGTTTCCTTCTATAGAATTTTCTCAGCTTTTCTAGGGAACTAACCCTGTTTGGTGCTTGAAGAAGAAACCAGAACCACAGATATACAAAGATGCCATTCTATTAGGCTTTACAATAAAGTTTCCATGACTTACATAAATTTTCCAGGATTCTTTAAGTGGCTTCAGAAAAAATCCTTCCAAATGACAATGCTACTAACTTTATTGCAATCAGAATTTTGTATAATAATCTCAACACTTGATGTCACTTCCAGTTATATTCAGACAAGTACTGCAGGACATGTGATAAATTCTACTGAGTGTTAAAAAACCACATAAATCATGCTTATCTTAAAATAAAAGGTGTAACACTGCAAACAATCATATAGACTTTTTACCTTCAAGAAAGGGAAACACACAAACAAGGCAGAAATCTAAGTTCCTCTGCAGAGTGTTTTCTCCAGACTTGCTGAAATCCTTCAAGCATATGCAGCTACTGGAAACACACCAGTCTCAGACACCTGGGTGGGATTTCTATCAATTGAGCATGAGCTTTGGTGCCAAAAATGGCCAATGAAGAGAGGCAGTAAACCAGAGTGGGACCACCATTAATGGATTACTTAGTGAAAACCACCATGACAAAGCACATGCAGAACTTTACAGCCTCTATGATAACTCCTTATTTACAGCTACTGTATGAGGAATTAGTGAACTGTTCTCAAACATCTACTCTTGCACAGTGGCTTTGTTCAACAAAATCACCAGAAATTGGTTTGGACTTCCAGTCTGTAGGTATTTTTGCTACACACTCAAAACAGAGGTGTCTTGAGAATAAAAATGCAACAGTCAAGCTCCACAAGGCAAACAAATTATGATGATTCCACATCCTCCCTGAAATACCTATGGGTTTTTTTTCTTGCTGCTAGTACGACGGAGTAGGAATATTTTCTGAAAGCACACTGAATATTTCTTGAAAAATGGGTTAGGAAAATGGTCTAGAATATTTTCTGGTTGTAGTAGCACCAATTAACTTGTAAAGTGTGTATCTTCCATTTGAGGTGTTTAGGCACATTACAGACATACTTGATGTTAAGTGGCAAACTGAGGGAGAGAGGGAAGGTGACTGTAACCTGCCATACCCACGAGCCTGGAGCAGAATGAGATTAATCTACATGTTAGCATTCCCAAGCAAATTGCTCTCGCTATTGATCATACCAACTGTGAGCAGATTTCCAAACACAAAGACTGGAGGAAAGAAATGCAAAACATCTGAAATGAGTACTTACAAGACTAAGAATAAATCCAACATGAAACTATTCATTAATAACATGGACAGATCTCCTTTCTGATCCACACATGAACTGCAGTTGTTACAAGATATTCCCCATGAACACATCAGACATGTCTGTCTTGCACACAGTTCAGTAGCAGCAGTTTAGTACAGAATATGCTTTTAAAGACTTTTAGTACTATGAGGAGTAGCAGATGCAAAGACTTAAGATGGTCTTAATTTCAAGCATTCTGCACAGCGAAATCTTTCAAAACATTAACTTAAGTAGAACCCCTTCTCTTCAACATCCACTTCTCACTTTTGATAGAGAGAAGTTAGAGAGTGAGAATGGGAAAATGATAGGGGGGCAATCATACAAGAGGTGAAAATTACCTTGTATGTGAGACAGCATCACTTAAACTGTAAGCACTGTTCTCCCTAGTGAGAGGGTTGGAGGCAGGCTGACTCTTGCTGTGAATATCCAGGCTGAGTGAAGATTCAGCTTTGCGGTCCATGTGGCTGTCCTTTTCCAATGTCCTGTCTGCAATGGAGACCACTTCGCTGGAGCTGTGCCACAGCGGGGCCACCTTCTCCTTGGCCAGGCCCGTGCGGGGCGAGGTGGCGGCACCCAGGGAGGCGGTGCTGCCGTGGCTGGGCCCGTAGGAAGTGGTGTCGATGCCGCTGTCGGCGGACGTCCCTTGAAGGTAGTTGTAGCTGTTGAGCTCTGACTCCGTGCGCTCCCCACTGTCATACCATTTCTCATCGCTGTGAGCACTGGAGGCGTTGCTGGAGAGGGTATTGCTGCTGGAATGGCTGGAGTAGTGGCTGTCAGACTACAGAAGGAACAACAAAATTATGGCAATGGAGAAGAGAAAATAAAGGGTTACAAATGTCACCACTGACCAGTAGGAGCTCTCCTACCTGGAGGTATTGGATAGATACATTGAGGAGACTAATAAACACTAAAAATTGGATTCCAACACAATGCACATCCTCTGTGCTGGGAGCACATAAAAAATGTTTCTTATGGATTTGGAAAGCAGGGAAAGCCTGAGTCTATTATATTTTGTCCCAAAATATCTTGCGGTGATTCCTTTCAAGCACAGTTCTGCTCAGTCCAGTCCAATGAAATTGGCTGAACTAGGTAGACTTTGACTTGATTTATAACTACAATGATTAAAAATATTCTAATTTTAAGACTGTAATGTTTTAGAACATGAAGCACAACTAATCCACAGAAAGGGAATGCTATTTTAGTAATCCAATTGCCTATCAAAAAGTCAAAGAAGAGCATAGCCATTTCTCTTCCTCCTCTTGGCACTAGGGTGTCTTACCTCCTCAGCAGGAATGTCCTTTGCAAATGACCAGTGAACCATCATTTAACTAATGTGAAATTGCTTTCCAAAAAGCAGAGTTGCATGAAAAGCAGCTTTAATGTAATGCTTTTAAATTATCCCATCAGGTCATGCCAGTGCCTGGCTGGTTTCTATGTCCTGCCCTTGGTCACAGCCCACTATTACAAAGAAACTGAATGTCCTTAATTTCATAGTGGTGGAATATCCCACTTCAAGAAGAATTTCTTTTGTCATACACTTACTGCTCAGTAGCTCATCTACCTTTGGGGTATTGATAACCACTTGAATTCTACTGAACTTATTTAAGTTCTCATCTACAGAATCAGAAACGAAGTAGCAGGCAACAGACCTGTTGGATGACCACATGGCCTGAAAAAAAGGGAATTGATGGAAAGGAGACTTAAAAGTTTTCTATTTGTCTACCATTTTACTGAACAGACATACAGATCCTAGACAAATATAAGAAACAGATACTGCTTCTGTTTTCAGAAGAAAATAGGGAACAGATGCATACTGAGAACAAGGAATCATCAGCATCCACGTCTTTATTTAATATAAAGAAAGAATTGACAGGAAAATGGGGGAATATGAAGTTGATTTGGACTCCCAGTCATCTCCAATTAAAGTTACTTTTCTTCATTAAGAACTTCATCACTTGCCCATCCATCTGTCCACATAATAAAGATTTACTTTAACAATGACTAAACCAGAATAATGCAAGCATTAATAAATCCAGTATTGCACTTGGCACTCAAGCTAATGAGTTATGTACTACATCACTATGCAGTCAAATACATCTCACGAAAAACAGGTCAATCTAAACTTAAAAACTAGTCTGTGCTTCTAAGAATACGAAGACAGGTGTGCTACTCTTTGGGTTTCTTTGGTGTTTTCTTCTTTAAATAATACATGCGGTGTTATGAATTAATAATCTAAAAGCAACACCGCCAACTTCATTGAAAGAATAATGGTGGCAAGCAGGAGTAAATTAAAGACTGGAACCAATTAAAGGCTTCCACACATCTGAATAAATGCAAGTAATACTTTCAGTAACATCATGCAAGACAACTCTGTATTTTAGCCTGCAGTACAAATAAAAAGAAGTAATACAGCTTATTGAGTAATTTAAAGCCTAAAGTGTACTTCTTTTATTACAGTGTCCTCAGTAATTTTCAATACATTTTAAATTTATGAACTTTACTGTATTTATCTATCTCTCTGTATACAAATTGGGAAGTGACAGTCTCCACAAAGGCATGAATAGTTAACTCTGCAGAGACAGAATTTACTATTTAGAACTTCAAAACAAATAAACCAAGTAAGGTTTTTTTCAGCAGGATTCCAGGAGACAGACTTCCAACAGTGTATGTTATGAAAAAGAAGAAAATACAAAACAAATCACCAATCTGTCTCAAAAGCAGCAGCTTTCTGGCCATTGCATTAGAAGATACATTAGCTAAACTGTAAGTCTTACATGTGAAGTCTAGGAATAGCTTTGCAAATTTCTACTAATCCTTTACTTCTTACAAGGTAACAGACAAGAGGTTGCTGTCCAACTGGCAGCAAATCTTTATTAACTAATAAATATTTCAGTACACTGTGCTGTAGGATTTAGGCACCAACAGGTCTGCTCTGCTGCATTCTCCATGTTCTAGTAAGGAACAGGATTTTTTTCTTTGCTTTTTTTTTAATTGACACCCTAAACATAACTTAGAACAACACTTTTGGTATCAAGAGCTTGTAGAGCAAAAGTGAAACATTAAATAATCCCTCTTCTGGAATAACTTACATGTCCCTGCTTATTTGGAGACAAGTGTACCACAGGATCCTGTCTCATCAGTCTTCCACTGGGGCTCTCTCGGAAGGACGGCAGTACTTTTGAGACTGCTGGGAGATGGCACGTTGGCTCTGCAACACAGCACACACCATGGACTGAGAGAGCAGTGCTACAAGCTTAGAAAAAAATCTAACTTTCTCTTACACTGCAATTCTTCCAACACTACCTTAGCCAAAACCAGGTACATACTGTGACAGAACACAGGGGAGGAAGTAGGGGCCCATTCCTGCCTGGTGTTAATCATTAAGGCTTCATGAAAAACCAGCTGCCACCATTCTGACTTGGGTTAGAACAACCTGAACAGTGTCATGTCCCCACTGTCCAACAGCACTATATCAGAGCATTTAAACAGCAGACTATTCCCTTTCACAGGGTACTGACATTGGATCTCTAAATGCTTGATACCTGCTGACATGAGATTTAAAAGACTCAACACCCACATTTCCTTAAATGGCATTCTATGCAACGCAGGACAATAGCAAGTCTACAGTGATCACCTGAATGAATCCATTTTCCCCAGTACAACTACTACGCATATTTCTTACCAAAGTTGAGTTAAATAAACGTTTTCTATCTTAAACACTGCTGGCTGTGAATGTGGAAACTGCATAGATGTACAAAAGGAACACTTATTAAACTAAACCTGACAAAAGTGAATGGAAGTCAAATCACTCATCTTACATGGACACTCAGAGGAACATACTTCGCTAATAAAACTTATTTTTCCAGGAGATAACTGTGAAGGTCTAGAGGGTGTTCAGACACAGCCTGTTAGGAAGGTAATTGCCTTCTCAGAGCCCAAGGTCAGTATTTTAAAAGAATCTCTCTCAGTTATGAGTTTTTACGTATACTTCTACATATATTCTGCTCCTCTAAAAATGTTCCTTTTAAGTAGAATATGTGCTGACAAACATCAAGTACTTAACAACATCCATTGCAAATAGTAGTGTTTTCTCCACCACAGCTACAGTTTGTTCATCTTGATCTGCAGCATCATGAGCTTTTTAAAAAACAAATAAAAGCTGTGAGTTTTTTTAAAAGAATAATAATCATAATACCAGTAATAATATCACCATCAAACTTGATTTCTCCTGGCAAGTGGTAGCAAGCAGTGTTGGTGAACACAGAACAAAGTGCTCTGTAGCAGAGGATAGGCCAGGAAGGTGTCAGTATGTGGATTCACTACACCTAAAGCCTTATTTAGCCTGAGACAGATTATCCCAAGTGGAAACATACATGTGTCAAAAAACAAACTTTCACCTGGATTCACCAGATTGACAATAAAGTCTCGATCAGAGCTTCCAATTCTATGAAAGCAGGACAATACACAAGAGATAAAATACAGGGATTTTACAGCACTGTGCATTTCTCATAGTTTTCTAAATGCTGGAGACATCTCTCCTACCATGTAATTTTTCCTGTTCTTTCTGGCTTTATTTATTTTGCTAATATGTTGACACTGTAGAACAGAACTTGCTGGCAGCTCCCTCAGTGCCAGCACCAACACGGAACTGTTGGTCTGCAAAAGTAATGCTGAGCAAAAAGATCATTTTTACATGTGTCATTACCATCACAGCTTCAAAACATATGTGATTAAAATTGTTCTGTCAAAACGAGAACTGCAGATTAGTATAATCATAGTTTTTTTTACTCTGAGTATGAGGGGAGTTGTGAGGGAGGGACTGACAGATGGTTCTGATGACAAGGCACAGCTTACTGAGGTTGTGAAGGTGTGTGAACCAAGAACATCTTCAGAACCAGAGGCTGGCAGCATATGCCTTCAATTCCTCATGTCACTGAAGTGTATTCTCCCTGGAACATTAGCCCATTTGTGCAGTGATGCAATCAAGTGATGCAATAGCAAAGTATGGTATTGTTTAATCAAGGGTAAAAAAATTTAGAGAAACACAATCTAGCAACCTTGGCCAGGGTCATCATGTTGGAAAACTGCTGTTTGTACTTAGGACATTTTCATTGGTGTCAGTCTTACCAGTAATTGCTTCAAGTCAAGCCATAGTTGTAGCAAAAGGCCTATGCGCAAGAACTTCAAATGCAGGCCTAACAATGTAAATTCTCAGTTCCTCGCTGTTTTATGTAGTTAATGTGTTCCCTCAGCTGACAGCTTAATTGCTACATGCAATGAAAACGTATACATTCATGGAAGGTGATTACCTACTTATAGATTTACTTCACTATTGAAACTTTAATTGCATTTTTTCCATTTTATACATGGTGTTTTTATAGCTTCAATGATCAAACAATCAATTTGCATTTATATAGCACATTTGAAAAGGAAGCATCACAAGCACTTTAGCCAACTAAGGAAAACTGAACTAAGCCAAGCCACTCAGGAGAGCAGGTAAGGTCAAGCAAGTCCTCGGCAGCAAGACAAATTAATAAGTGTGTCTGCCCAGCTGCCTCTAAAAGGACAGACAGAATGTTTCAGGGTTAGAGCATTAAGGCAGATTTAATCCCACAATCAAATAAGGAAATGAAATCAGTTCTTCCTCAGGTGATACTCCTAGGTCTCAAGGAAGCAGACTGCAGAAGCTGCAGTGCATGCTCCAGACCTAATTATTCATCACGAACAAGGCTAACTGTGAAAGGCGCTGAAAGAGCGCCCTTGAGAGGGCTCAGTGTGCCCAGGAGAGGCAGGGCCAAGGTGAGAGCTCGTACGTACCCAGCTGGTCAGCGATGCTGTCCTCGCTCCTCTGCCAGCTGGGCGTGGACTTGCCGCTGCCGCCCGTGTCCGACTGCGTGCTCTGCCTGTCAATGGAAGCGGGGGATCTGCGGCTAATTCCAAACCTGTTCGCCCCAAACACAAAGCACATAAGCATTTTAAATATACAGAAACCTCACACAAGGGGAAAAAAGAGCACTTTTAAGAAGCCAGTGTCAAACAACAGGGCAAATCAATCCACAGCACAAATGCTGGAGGGATTTATAATTTCATTTTTGTGGGAGCTCTCCAGACCCTTTTACCAGCTTTAATGCATACGATTACAATATACATTAATTTATTGATCATCCTTGGGCAAGAACAACTGGTTACAATGCTACAATTGAAAAAAAAAAAAACCAACCAGATCAAAACATCAAGAAAGAAAATTATGTATTTATATTTACACAGATGTTTACATGAAAAGGCGACCAGACTGTTACATGGTAATAGAAAACTCAACACAGTGAGTAAAATGTAAAAGCTTGGATAAAAACCACATAGGGAAATGAGGTGTGTTTATTGGGAAAAGATCAGATCCTTTCAACTACCTCAAACTAGTCAAAGAAAGCATCAGAAAGTTTGTTGGGACAATCTCATGGATCTCAGCCACTTCCTTGGGCTCCAGCCAAGAGAGTAGTAAGGTCATACCTCTGGGTGATGCAGACATATATGCCAACAACATGGATTTCTTTGGGACAATATTAACACTGCCAAATACTTTAAATAAGCCTCTATAAAGTCAACCGTTGAATATGGATTCCCAAATCCTGATGTTTATAAATTCAGTAAATTCTTAAGTTATTTTATCATAAAATGATTTGAGTGGATTAGTGCAAATTAAATATAGTTGTAAGAAAGTAGTGAGACATACACCTATTGCTGTAAAAGAAAGCATACAGAGCAAAATGAAAAGTTCAATGGACTTGGCAAATCCTGGCAGAATAGGCAGACGGATTTCAAAAAGATCAATAAAGACGGAGTAAACTCAAGGAGATCAAGCTAATGACAAAAGAGACACACAGGGCCCATGTGCCACACTGAGCCTACATGCCTCATATGCCTAAAAGCCTGTAAGACTTGAAATCTACAGTTCTGTATTACATATAAATCACTTATAAGTCTGCAAGAATTACAGCTTGGTTCAGAAATAGCAAATTAATCATTAAGAATTCATCAAGAACAATGTATTTCTGAGGTTTTTATTTTAATCAGATATATTCTGAAAGAACAAGAAAATCCTTCAACTCTACATGCACAGGATAACACAAAAATAATTATAAGCTGATATATCATCGCTATATCAGTGAGTTTCTCTATCTGTAATGTCTAATAAAACACAAGAAAATAAAATAGGCCAGCTGTGATGTCTACTCTATGAGCTACAGACTGCCCCACACAACCTCCAATGTAAGACACCTTCCCAGCTGTCAGAGCAAGCTCAGTGTGGTTACCCCACTTGAAGTTCACACACTTGATAACTCAAATGAACCCACCACAGCAACATTAATTATATGGCTCAGAACAACAAAATCCCACTCCCATCCTCAAGAACAAGCAGCTGGAACACACTTGTAATGTGCAGCACACACTGAAATTTCAGCCTTCTAAAAATTCATCCATATGTGATCATACTTCCCTTTTGTTCACCACTCCCTGATACAGCCAGCATACATTTTGATGAATCAGAAAATAAGGAAAACCTGTATATATATGCCTTCTGAATATAAACAATTTACATTGAAATTATGCAAAAAGTAACACTTTTCCTTTTCTATTCACACAGACTAAGTAGGATTTCACTGATCCAATACCTAAATTAAACATGATGACTTCAATACCAATTCAAGGTATGTAAATAAAGTCTAAACACAGCATTTCAAAGGTGACTGATTTCTTAAACACTGATCTGTAGTCTAACTTTTAAGATTTGTAAACAAGCTCATGAGAAGAACGTATTTTCATGATAAAATAACTAGAAGCTGGTATCTAAAAGGAAAGGCCTAAAGCCTAAACAAATCTTGGTGCAATGAAGTTGCACTGCATCAATATATTGTTTTCTTTTGTGATACCCTCTTACCTAATCTCCATTATGTTCATATGCATATAAGCTGTCAATCTATGTATGATTAAATTTTACTTTTTACAATAATTTATTGTCAGTGCAATAGCAAACACACAAACACAGCATAAGTGTACAGAACACACAAACACATCAAGATCAATGTGGATATTCTTGAAGGCAGGGAAGTTTTTGCCTAAACCCAGCTTAGGATATGGATCAATAATCTAGAGGCAGCAATTACTGCTTGTACCAATGTCTGACAGAGGCTGGACTCACCATTCTCCTGGTCAGATAAATTTCACAAACCTTCCAATTGTCATACTGTGTAACAATAAATGTATGCACAAATGGTGAGGTTGAGATTTCCTGCACTGGGAAATCTCAGAGAGTAGTGTACCTAGAGCAAACTGGAACTTCACCTTTGGAAGATTACCTTCAGGACATGGCTCGCCCTTGGCCCTTATTTCAGCCCATCACTCTCTCTAACATCTTAGCAACTCAATGTTACAATTTCTCTCCCATACTTTAACACCACATCCAGGGTAATGCTAACCAGCCATACCTGGGATACCAAACCCAGCTGCAGAGCTGCCTCAACCTGCTCTTTCAGACCAATCTCAACAGAAGATGAACATGGAACTGCATCAGCTTTTAGTAAAGGGACGGACATTTAATTGCTTCTTGAGGCAAGGAAAACATTCCTTCACAATCACATTTTTCATGCTTTCCATTTAGTCTTTACATGCTTACCATTTAGGTAGATGTTTGGGAAATCCTGAGTAAGTATGATTCATGTGTACAAGGACAGTATAAGGGGCAAACTGCTTTTCTTATGGGAATAGAACAAAACACTAAAATAACTGGAATCAAGAAATTGGGGGTTTTCTAAAGAGCATCCAATAAAGAACATGCAAAGTTCACTTATTAATTGCTTCTTTCATTGTTCCATTTAAACTGTGTTTCCTTGCACAGAATTAAAACTTCAATTCCAAAATGACAGTAGAGCCAATATTTCTAGGACATATCTCCTTGCTGAAATTTCAAAATGCTTGAAGAATGGTGTAGAGAACATATTTTTATAACTAATTTAAAAGATGGAAAAGGGTTGGATTGGGTGCTGGGTGCTCTGCTCTGATGACAATTCAAAACAAACCTTCAAGTGTGTCTGAAAATCCCTTCCTACTCAAGCAGTTTTGCTTGTGGTGGTCAAAGGACATATGGCAGCAATACCTTTTTTGTAGTGCAAATGATGTAGTTGGAAAAGAGCAAACAATGGGAGCACAAGCTACTCATCAGAATTCAAGGTAACACAGAAATGCTGCTGGCGTGATGTGAATGAGCCAGAAAGTCTACAGAGGATAAAGAGGTTAATTGCCTTTTTCCAGCTGCAGAGCCCTGGATACACCTATATCTAGTGTTTCCTCACAGCAAAGTTTAATAGGTTTAAGGGCAAATCTCCTAAAGTCAGCAGGACTTAAGCACAAGCTTAAACAATGACCAGAACAGGACTGATAGCGTCACGAAACAAAGCCTTCATGAAGGTGGGCAGCAGAGAAGAGACTGACTCTTCATAGAACCTCAAACTGAGCTGCAGGAAGGACAGGGGAGGACAAATTTTCAGTGCTGGGGAGTAAGCAGCAGTACTTTTTCAAACACGTGCTCAGAACAGTGTTCTCTGGGCTGACACAGAGCACCTAGAGGCAAAAGACAGCGCCCTTGTACTAAGCAGTTCCGGACAATGGCATTTAATCCCACTAATAACGTATCTTTTAAAACAAAGATATTTCTACTTTATAGAAGACCCAAACCAAAATGAATTACACACAATGACCTGGAAAAGTACTCAAGAATATTTCAGAGGGAAGGCTTGCAGTGTGAACTATCAGCAGTTTTGTCCTTGTATCTTCTCTATAGGAAGTAATTTGGAATGTAGTCGACAGCTCTTCTGCTGCCAATTTTTTTTTCTCTACTTGGTGATCTTTGATTTATTGGTCCTTTCAGTGCTCTCTGAATATGATACATATTTAATTTCTTCCTCTGCAAGTTGCCCCTTACACTGACACTTCAGAGAGTTTGAAGACTTCTGGAAAGGTGGAAGCTTTAAGACAGAATTACTGTGAATATGTGAAAATGAAGCTAGCTGTGGATTAATTAGCACTTTTGTGCCTACACATCTTAGCTGCACTCAGTACTACTTTGCTTCAACTATTTACTGACTGCAAAGTCCCAAACCTATTACTACTTTTGTTTTAGAATCTAAACCTGTGAAAGGAAGCAATTTGCCATGTGAAACCAGCACCTTCAATGAAGGTTTTTAAATATATAAAAGTCCTTCTGTGTAGTAATCTGAGCAGCTGTAGACTAGGAAGAGAGAGAGCAGTTAGGCTGTAAGGTAAAAGCGCAAGCAAAGGATTGTTAAAACTGGCTTCTTCAAGAAGCATGGCAGTGTTATTTGAAAACAGCCATGGTTTCATGCATGTAAACAACAGCTGACAGGAGCCTGTGCAAGCACTCCTTGAGCACACATTACAACGAATGAAACAGAGAACAAAAAATCTGCTGAAACAGAATATGTAAAAAGTCTGGTGCCTACCCTTCTGGCATAGATTTTTGTCTGTACGTGCCCCCAGTAGAGCCGGTGTCACTGGAGGAGGACAAGTTGCTTGGAGAGTTGCGGCACTGCTGCGACCTTGCTAAGGCAATGGAGGAGACGGTGACATAGACATCGGAGCCAGGGGACAGCCTGTGAGGGAGCAAGGGAAGCCTCAAATCAGCAGGGTCACACTGCAAGGCACGCTCAAAAACACCCTGCAAACTGCCACAGCTGCAAGCAATGGCGTCGTGGAGACAGCAGAAATCCCATCAGCCGAAGGATAAGACATTTCCCCCTTATTATCTACTGGAAACCATGAAAATCAACCGTAAAACCCTGGATGCATGGGAAGAAATAAAGGCAACGTGGGAAGAAAATTCTGGCATACATTACAGATTGATTGTAAAGAATAATGAAACACTACATTCCTCATCAAAAAAGCAAATAGAAGAAAATATTCCTAATTCTCATAGCAAACTCTTGCCTAGAACTTAAACTAAATGTAGTGAGCTGCCTATGCAAACTCTTCCAAGAGTATCAAGTTTACCTCTACGCCACCAAACTTGTCCACTTTAAAACACAAGGACTAAAAAAATGCAATGAAATCTATACCTACCACCTTAAAGCTTAACATTCTAATACAAAACTATCTCAACAGATCAAGAACTCTGTTTGAAAATGCAGACCTGAGTCACATAAAGCCTTCACCTGTCAGAATAACTATACAGCAAATAAACAGTCTAGAACTGCAACACATGCAGCTGGGCAGAATGGCTGGAAGCAGCAGGCTTATACTGCCCAACTCATATCCTGTTCTGTAGTCAAAGGCTTTTGTAGAGAACTGCTAGCTTTGTGCATTTTGTTTCCCAAACCCCAGCAGAACTCACTGCTGTTAGCTAGCTCTTTGTTCTACTTAGTTGTGACTGAAGCTATTCAAAAGTTTTACAGTGATTTAAGCAAAGTTTGAATTATGCCATTCACAAACATCCAACTCCTACTGTGAACAAAAGACTTTATTCATTTTATCTAGGAAAACAATAATTTGCACAAGCTAAATAATTTAATATTTGAAAAACAGATAATGACTTCAGTGAAACATATAGATAAATTGCCTCAGCACCCAGCTCGGGTCTTGGGCTTCAGAAGATCTTAGCCTGGCCATTTAATCTGGATCTCTAAAGGAGTGGAAGATTTTAAATTGGCTCTCATGACAATAACGTAAAAACTTGAAAAGTTTAAAAAATCTTTTGGAAATAAAAACCAATTATTGAACTGATTAATTTTACTTATGTATGCACTTATATCAAAACAGTGTGTGTATATATATTTATATTTACATTTATATCAAATGTGCATTGTCCTCCTAAGTACTTTGCAAGAAAGCAGTAAACAAAATCTTAAAATGGAAAGAGCAGTACGACTGGATCAAACATTTTTGCCATCTGGAATTTCATGAAGTGCATATAACTAATAGTAACTCTTTTTTCTGAGACAAGAAAGGAACTATCTAAGGCCTGACCATGGTAAGTGCTACACCAATTCCAGTAATGCCTTTCTAGTCTACCAAACATATTTTAACTTATCCCACATTTATCAAGCAACTATTCTGAAATGTTTGCTTGCAAAGAACATGGTTGAAGACTTGTAAACTTGGGGACCCATAAGCCAAGCAGTTTATTTTCCCAGACGCACTCCTCTAAAAAGAAGAAAAAAATCATTTGGCCACACAAAAATGCACTTCCGTTAGCATTCGCTCACATATAAAGGTATACGCATTTAAACTCAGTTACACTTGTAGAGCAATACAGTTTAAAATGGTGACCTTTTTTCCCTATGCTAAATTGGAATTGATGGTAAGGAAACCAATTACTTCTCAAATAATTTGAAATTTTTTCTCTTGAAAAATGCTTACATTTTCATTTCAGATTCAGATATGCCTTTTTGTTTTCTTCCTATGCCTTACCAAAAAGTGACAGCACTGTTCAGAAGGAACATCAAGATTGCAAAACTCTATGTCATACTCATTTACAAAGAGGAAAGTCCTTGAGGGCAAACAAAATTGTATTAGAAATGTGGTCTGAACAATAGAGATGAACAACCAGTGAGGTAGGACATTCTTTTAATTAAAGCAGAAGTATATTTTTGTCAGTACAGCTCGCAGTTGCACTAAAACACACTAATGCTATAAGACATTTCATTTTGTGAAACATATAAAAGAATTTAAGAGCAAATAAGTTCAAATTGACTTTTTGAACTGCTTTGAAATCTTTTGATCAAAGGCACTTCCCAACACAAAAGGTGCATTGTGTTGTGTTAGCAGTATGCCCCTATAGCTAAAATAATCTAAGCCTGTCTTTTGTTTATAATTAAAAACCATACTAAAGCAAGCTCTTATCTATTTCAAAAGAGAGTTTTAAAAGAAATGCCAAAATGGTTAAGTGCATGAGTCCCACAATTGAATTTAAAAACAGGCCAAGCATCCATTACATTAAACAGATACAATTACATTGAAGTCAATTGAACTGGGATTATCCCATGCATGATTTAGTTCTAACAGATCTAGTTCATCTTGAAAGAACTGGTTAAGTCTTGCCAAGTATGGGAAGAAAATCATCTTTTGTGAAAGCAGTGAGTGGAATGGGCATACATTTATTTTGCTTAATATGACAACACAGACATTGAAAGCATCTTATAATAAATTAATTTCTATGCCATTAGCTGTAATTTTCCCCACGTATTCAGGGAACACAGGTATGTAGTACACACATCAGAAGAAAAATGTCAGTCTAGGTCACTTTGTGCCTATGGCCTAAGGCAGTCTAATTACAAGATCATACACAGGTGCTTTTTCCTGTAAAACTGTACAGGCACAGGGCCTACACTGTGCTACAACTTCTCCTGCAAGAGCTGCAGAGCCCAGGAGCAAAGGAGGGTCAGGCTGGCAAAAGAGGGAAAATGGCCTTACAGTCAGTGCTGACTTGGCAAACTGAATTCTTACTTTGCACTTGCTGGAGCACTCGATGTGACCACTACTGTATTTGTTAATGACAATTTTTCATTTGTTGTTGCTAATTTTAGTTTTTCAAAAGACCTTATTTGATTTTAAGGCCCACTATATTGCTGAGCTGAAATCTTCCTAAAGCAGCTGAAGTCAACTGAGGCTATAATTTGAATATACAAAATATTAACAATGCTGGGCACACTTCCAAATATGAGATGGCCAAAATAAGCAGAACAAATAATTAGAACATAATTTATCTCTCTACCTTTGTTCTAATTTTTAGATGGTGAACGACATCTCTTCTCACACAGGAATTTTGAAAAGTAAGTTTAATTAATACCCATGAAGCATTCAGAAACTATAGTAATGGGCACCACTGTAAAGCTTAGAGGGGAATTAGTAATGGCATCTTTACAACAGGATTTGAATGTCATCCAGTAAATAAGGGACAGAGTAATGAAGAGGAAAAGAAAAACTAAATAGCTCTTCTTTAATGAGCTGCATCCACTATGTGAATTGAATGAGGCAGATGTCCTCTGCTACAAGAAATTCTTGTAATTTAATCAAAAGAAGCATCTGATATACAGTTACACAAGAGTTCTGAAAAAACAGCACAGCAAATCTTAATTCTGGCATGCTTACCTTCCATGTGTTTGAGTTTTACAATCCTAGTAATACTGCAAGCCACAACAATTTGCTGCTAACACCGTCTCAAATGCTCTCATGTTTAAAGGAAAACAATCCATTCCATTCAAAAAGGAAAAAACCCCACCAATTTTGAAGAAGGGGATAGTGAATGAAACAGAAAAGGCAATTATGCTGTCATGTTGTACCATCTCAAGTTTTTGGGGTTTTTTCAAGTTGATCATCACCTTTCAGAAAACACATATTGTAACAAGAAAAGACACAGAGGCAGGCAGTGGGACACCAGATGGACAGAAGAGTTTGTGTATGAAGACACACTGAACAAGCCCTGTGGCTCCAGGGATTATAGAGAAACTTATCCTCTCTGCTTCACTTCATCCAAACATGAATTACACTGGACCAAGCAAGCAGTGATTACTCACTATCCCTCCTGACAAAAGAACAAGTAGGAGGTCTAGAACTACCAAGAGACCAATTAGCATGAGCCTGGATGAAGAGACAGCAGCCACAGCAGTACAGGTGCACCCTGCTCCAGGCAATCTTACACAGCAGCCAGGGGACTGTCACACCTGGTAAAAAGAGTTTTCCTTTACACTTGTAAGCATTTCCTATGTTCTTCCCTGGTCCCCACTGATGGCCCTTGTCAAACAACAATGACCAAATCTTGACATGACACAGCGTGGCTCTTCTCGGATGCTTTTACATTGCAAGAGTTTGGCTGCACAGGCATGCATACCAACAAACTTCTGGTTTTTCCACTGCTACATCCAGCTCTAGGTCCCAGAGCTGGTACGAAGTGTGTGGAATAGAATCTCATGTTGGTACATGTTTTAATTTGAAGAATGTTATGAGAACATTTAAATAACAAATCTTCAAACCCTGTGAGGTAGGCAGTGTGTGTACTACAATGCTGACTTGACAGGTAGCAAATGAGCACACACTCCTGTTTGTTTTTGTTCATATTTGGAAAAATGTCACTGATGCAAGATACACTGCAGCAGATGAGGATTTTTAGGTGATACAGGAACAGTTTAAAATAGAAGTTGCCTGCAGGAGTTAACCTATAAACTACAACTGGCATAATTACTATCACTAACTAGGTGGGCATCATTCCAAAAAGTATGGAGTCTTAGGGCAAGGCTGTGCTTCAAAGTCCTCAGTGTGACACAAAACCAATCAATGATATTGTTCTGATACTTCCATACTGCGGAATTTTACTGCCACGTGTGACTGCAGTCATGCTGTAATTCAGTTTTCCACTTGGTTTAAAATATTGACTGTGCTCAGAAATTTTCTAGTTAAGAGCCTTGAGCTTTCATCCAAGAGCACTCAACTACAGACTGAAGTGCTCAAGTCCAGACCTGAGTCTTCAACATACTTTCATCACTGATTTCCACACTTTTTCAAATGTCTGTCAATCAAGTTTTAGTTAAAAGTGGTTCCAGTTTAATTGACAAATTAAGAACAGATAATTATCTGCCATTATCTCCTCTCCTTTCCTTACACATTGTTTCTTAAGAGAGTATGGAAACCAAGTGTACAAAAAACCTGAAAATTGTGAGAAGGGGGGAAATAAATAAAAAAATCAAGTGCTACAATTACATGTTCCCCAAAAACATTAGCTCTGGTTTACTTCACACATATGTGGTTTATTGGTTTTTCCTTAACCTATCCTGATATTCATTCTGGGTAATAGGCTATATAGCATCCCACCTGGTAATTAATATTGTGAAATAAGCCATAACTTGAGATTTATTGAATTTATATTATTAGATTTTGTAGTCTTAATGTTGGAGTAACATTAGAGATTTATTTGAAGATTTATAATAAAGGGTTATTTGAAGATTTATAATGAAGGGTTATTTTTCCTGTCTGCAAATACCCACCTATATCAATAATGACTACATTCAAGGATCCAGGTACTGTGAAGATCAGGGAAAAGAGGCTAGTGAATTGGATATATGAAGATAATCCAAAGAAGGCAAATTCAAGTACTCGGCTGGACTGGACATCTGTCAGCCTTCTCAGAATGCGGGATTGTCAAGCAACACTCTCTCCCACCTACAATAGCAATCTCTATGGGGAAACAATGTTTGGATGAATATGAAGTGAAATTCTCCTGTTCTCAAGACTGCTAATGCAGATTTTATTTATTTCCAACATACATAAATGTACTAAAGGGGGCAAAGCACAGCAGAGAACCATCATTGCTGCCTGCACCAGAAACATGCACAGATTTCAGCACCTCCTCCTCAGTGTTCTTTAGGGTAAATATGAAAACTAGTGGTGAAAAACTAAATGAGACAGCAGCTAAGAGGGCTATGAAAAACCCACCTTTGTCGATTTTAAGACTTTATACAATAAGAAGTATCTGAGCTTCCTGGAAAGAAAAGCTTTACCATGCAGAGAAAAGACAAATGAGTCTTGCAGTGATCTTATTGTTGAAGTTTTCCCCCTCCTGTATTTCTTTATAAAGAAAACATTCTTCTCTTTAACTCAAAAGACATTAACCTTATGCAAGTGATGATATATTTAAACTTGATTTATCCAAGACTAACATGTTTAGCAGACCAGAAAGATGACAGAAGACATTTCTCAAGCATCCAGAAAAATTCCCAGTGAAATTTAAAAGCTACTTTGATAATATACTTTCAAGGATGAAAAATCCAATAGAACCTTTTTAGAATAATAATAAAAAGAATAGTTAAAAGAATGCCTAGAGGAGAAAAAAAACAATCAAAACCAGCTACAAGCCCTGAAAATGAAGGAAATAAAAAGTCAAAGTTTCACTTTTTGAAAACAAATACTGACTAAGAAAATGTAATTTTCACTTTGCAAACATTTAGCAGGCCATAACCCCCTTTCTAGAAGCCTCCAGAGACTGGATAAATCTTGAATGCCTTAGGTATGTGATGCTGCCTGTGTACAATTTCATGCACAAGGAACATACAGTTGTTAATACCCCTTCTCCCAGGGCAGCCAAAGGCTCTCTTTGACATGAGCCAACTCCAGACTGCAGCCAAGTTCTCTGGTTAATGCCATGATGAGATGGAAGCATCTGGAAAAACCAGCAACTCAACAGAATCCAATAGTCTGTCACTGCCGTAAGCTTTTCCCAGGTATGACTGTGCCTTCTGGAACTACATAAGGAGATTGTTCAGCACTGGTGAGAGCAAAAAAAGCCACCAGCTCAGCTGCTCTTCCTTCCAGTTCAGCATCTGCCTGTCTTTAGCTCTAAGAAGCAGATATAGCCGGTAGCCATGCAATTTTTATGTTGGTCCAAATACGTAATTTGAGAATCAAGTCCAGTATTTCAGCGGCTTCTGCAACCTTTTTTAACAGACAGACAATCTAGTCAGGTCATCTATGAAAGTATTAGTGGTTTCAGTGTTGCACTTTTGTTCCAACTCCTACAGATGGGAGCTTTTAAAGTATATATTTAAGAAAAAGAAAGTAAGAATATTAAGTCCTTAGCCAGCATCGTAATTTCCTAACAAGGTATCCAACACAGAAGTTTCAATTTCATGTTGGTCAAATTCATCTCGGTCTTGGCTGTACCATCTTTGAACATGTTTTTCCATCCCCAGTTCTTCAAGACGTGAAAAAGATTTTCAGTTGTTTCATTAGAACTCTTATGTTTTCCACAATGTGCATCTTATTACCATTGCTTTATATTTTTCACCCAAAAAGATGATCAGAACCCATCTAAAGCTTTTTTCCCTAGGAATTGTCCAAAATAAGAAATACAAGCTATTAACCTGCTTCCCTCCACAGATCTCATTGCAAATGCAGAGTCAGATTTGTATAGATAATCAAACCAATGACAGTTCATTTGAATGCTATCAAATACATATTTTTCTACAAAAGAATAAAAACACTGTTACATGATGGACCTGATACCTTTATCCTAACAATCGTTTTCTTGTTTAAAGAACTTGAAACAACAAAAAACCCCAGACTGCCCTGGAGAAATCCAAAATTAGAACAATTCATCCTCTAGCCTAAAATGTCTGAACACTCCCCAGTCAGATAAATTTCCTTTCTATACCAGTCAGAATTCTCTTGCTAAAAACCCTGTAAGATACTATTTTTGCTTTGGGACCTTTAGGCAATTCCAGCAAGCCTATGAACAAGATAAATTTTTGATTTACTTTTTCAAAATGCTGACGTTCATGAACACTTAGCTCTAAAACTCTGACTGTAACTCTTTTAAAACTTAAATAACATCACAGCAGTTTCAGAATACCATCCAACACAGAGAAACATTCCAGCATACTTAATTTTGCGGTTAATTGTGCCAGGAAAGGTATTTCCTTTTGATTATTGTTTCACTCACAGTCATGCTGTCTTTTGACTAATTAAAACCAAGATTAAAAGCAGTCCTCAGATACTTAGATAAACTCCTGTGAATTTTCCCAGGCAAGATTCAGAGCAGCAATGAAAAACCATTTGTGAAGAAGACACGTACCTCCGGCTCTCCAATGGGCGCCCATCACTCGAGATGCTTCGGGGAATGTTGGCTCGTTCTGGGGGTGGCATTTTCCCTTCTCCTTTTCCAGAGCTAATCCTAGATGGTACTGGGCTTTGGATTTGAGATGGCACCTGAGCCACATGAGGTCCCTGTCCTTTGCTCGCATTTCGCTGCCATTTGTTATTATTTCTGAAGGGAAATTTGAATTCATATGACATTCCTTCATTCACTTTGTACTCCATCACTGGCATACGGTAGTTTTCTGAAGAACTCCTGGAAATGAAGAAATTAATATGCAGCTGTAAAAAATAAAAACATGTGACATGTTCACAAGAAGAGAAATCTGAAGACAGAAGCTGAACCAATTCTATGGAAGTATGAGATTTTCTTTTTAAGAAATGTTTATTTAACAAATTTTAGAAGGCTCAAGAAAAAGGACTAGTGATGTTGAGAGACTGTCTCTTCATCCTGGTGAGTGATGCACAACAGACTACCATGGACTCTGCCTTGTTGGCCTTTCCCCTGATTGTTACACATTAACAACCCTGTTGTCACCATCACTAAGCCCTAACCCAACACCTGTCATTGTCTATCCCTCCAGAAGAGTTTACAGCCATCCATTCCAACATTTCAGTTAATCAAGTTGATACTCTCCATCTGATACTGGGGTAGAAAAACTAAAGATTTGTGAGAAGGGTATCTCCCCTTCCTAAAGCCATGTGTTTTAGAACTTACCTGCACCCAGACAAATAAGACCTGAAATGTTTGTTCTCTTTGATCTCATGTACAGACATACATTCTGATGTACAGACAAGAGTCACATGAAATAAGGCACTAGACACATAACTTTCAAATACCTTTGGCTTTGGAGTACCTCAGATGATAAATCTGAACATAAAGACTTGCTAGAAACTGTAGATGCCAAACCCCAAAAGATGCCTGTTGCTTCCTGGGGAACAGCACAGCATAAAAATCTGACTAGAACAGAATGTAAGCTAATGCAGCCCACATAAGAAGAAGGGCAAACTTCTGCATGTATTTCAAATGAGGCACTTGGAAAAAAATGTGATCTTCCACTTCAGCAAGGATAATTTTGGCATTTCTCTTGACAAATGTGTATATATATAGCTGAGTGAACACTGAGTATGTTTTATCATAATTCCTCTATCTGCATACATCACTCTCTAATGGAAAGAAAAATAAAAAATCAGTGCAAAATTTTGAACCCATAGCTCCTGATCTAAGCAATTACACCATTAGGGCTGAAAAATATTAGTCTCTCTTCCCTGCAAAAAAAAAAAAAAACAAGAAAACTTGTTATCTCGCCATGCTGACATAAGCAAGTTGTATGGTCTAATAGGAACAGACAAAGTGAAACAGTCAGTGCTGAGGTCTTGCTGCCCACAATGTACATATTCTGTAGTTTTATGCTGGTCTACCCTCTAGTCTTAATGTCCAAATTAAATTATCTGTTGGAAGGCATGAGATGTGCTTCTGAAGCACAAGTAGGTCAGCTTCACCTGAAAGTCTCCCAGGCCCCTCTGATATGATCCACTGCATGCTAGACAGGGATGAGCAGGAGAAAAGGCCACTCACAACTGAAGTACAATATTGATAGTTGACATCCTTTGTTTTTTCTTTCCTTTTCATATTTTATGTCCCTGCTATTATTTCCCCAGTGCTTAAGTACTTAGTTTGGGTTTCTCTTTCTTCCCCTGCAACATGCCTACAATTTAACAAGCAGGAATGCACAATTTCCTCTTAAGGCTGTCTTCAATTTTAAAGTCAGCAATCAGCCCACTAAATGAGTTCAGTGGCAATGTTTTAATAACCATGGTTTAGTAGAGACTTAACCATAACAAGGGCTGCCTCTGCATAGGGCATGAGAATGTGAATTGGGGTGTTTGGATCTCCTACTGACCTTGTACATGTGAGTGTCACCAAGTCAGCTTATCTAACTGCACTCCAACTTCATGCCAACCAATTTATTAGGATAGGGACTGCTTCTCATATCAATGTAGTATTCCAAGCAGAATGCATCTTCATTTTAGTTATGGTCTGCAGAATTTACTGTAGCAGAAATACTCAGTGACCTCCAGAGGACATAATAAAAGGACTCCAGTTGCAGAAAATTGATGGCCAAAAGAGAAACTGCTTTGCGCAAATACTTAACTGAAGTGTCTAGTAATACATGTAGGGTAGCTACAAATTCAAGACACAGTTCTTGAACTTTTATGATTTTGGATAGAGTAAATGGGGGGATCAAGAGTTGCTTTATGGAATTTTATAGCTAGTAATAATCTACCATGAAGATTTGCTCACTAGACAGCAACAACAAAACTCTGAGTATTTCAAAAAGTGCAGTCATTTCTCTTACTGCTATGGGTTTGGATGCACTAAAAGTAAGCCTGTTTTTGGCTGTACTTAATTTAGTTCAGAAATAACAGGATCTGTGCTTTCCACACTGATTTTTCTGCTCTAATCCTTTCATGATGATTGCAGCTGAACTTTCCATTTGCTCAGGCTGCTAAATACTGCTCAAAAGCTTTCCAAATATCTCATGAGTGACCTTATGCCACTCATCATTTTAATCCCTAACATGTATTCAATTTTCCACTGACAGCTGAAGGACAAAAAACTCCTTTTCTCTCTGCTCCTCTTTTGCTAGCATTTACGAAAGGAGTTCATGTTGCTTACAGTAAAAACAAACAGATTTTTCTTTTACACAAGTACCGGCTCTTTTCTCAAGACACAATTTCATATATATTTAATAAATATGTGCTACTGTTCAGCTCCAATCTTAAATATACAAAGATTTAGCCATTACATCTACAAAGTTATAGACTGATTAAAAAAGAGCAGTGCAAAAATGCTCACTTGGTCTCTCACTCCAAGGAATCCTCTGAACTTTGGTAACTGTACTTGCTTCTTGGAAAACCTATCCTAAGCCTTCAGCTAGCCTGGGGGCAAATTTATTCTACTAAACATCATTCCATTTTAATCATACAGGAGCATTTCTAGGATACAAATACAGGATGTCAGGAATATGCGATTAAGACTTAGCGATGTGGCTGAAGGCTACAGACAATGCTGAGAATTCATAAAAATTATAAAAGCTTTAGTGTGAATTCAGGAAAAATGGAGGGACTTAATGTCCAGTTTAAGAAAAATGCACATATTACTGCTTATTTCTGATGAAGTACCAGTTTTAAACTATAAAATCAGCAATATAATTGACATGAGCTTCAGGCTTAATACAGATGGCAAGTGAGAGAGATGCAACAAGATCTATGGAGTAAATAAGAATTTGCAGCAATTTCTCTGGCCAGATCCATACCTTTGAAAAACCCTCATCATTTATAGCCTTACTTATTGTGAAAACAGAAGCATCTAAGTATATTCTTAACTTTCAAGAATTATATCCACAGGCATTAAAAATTACCAGCAAATAGGAAAGCTGGCAGGAATGTGTACAATCAATTTTGATGCATGCTAAACACACAATTATGACTAAAAAGTTGTTTGATTTCTGTGTTCAATTCCATGGCTCCATGAACTTCTTCACACATCTTATGATATTTTAGTATTCAATGAATATTTGGGGGGCATGGAGACTGAATGTGGGCAGTTTTTCCTGCTCTCATCTTCCAACCTTAAAATATTGGATTCCGCATTATAATTATACCACTTTTTTTTCTATGGTGGTTCTCCCCATAAAACAAGACACAATTTCAGAGCAAACACAGCGACTGCAAAATACCTGCGTGGTGTGCAGTCCTCATAGGGAGGGACAATGACGACCTTCACTGTGACTGATGTCCTGAGCAGATCAATCATTTGCTCGTGGCTCAGGGTGGCCACAGCCACCTTGCAGATCTCCACCAGGCGGCTGCCCTGGCGCAGCCCTGCCTGCCAGGCGTAGCCGTAGGGCTCCACGTCGGCCACGATGCCCTCGTAGTTCACGTGGAAACCCAGCTGGCCCAGGCCATTCCTGCGCAGGGTCATCTCCACGGTTTCACAGCCCTTGGTCACCAGCTGGGGATTGAAATGCACACAGAATTTAATGCATTCAAACACCTCTGGGGCTAACAGAGGTTTAGGGGCTCAAGTTTGGCACAACCGACTCCCAAGGATCATGGTGGGACACAATAAAGGCATATATATTGCAGTCCTAGGTACATAATCAGCTGAAATGAGTCCTGTTGCTCAAAGTAAGATTTTCAGTAGAATCTGGTTACTCAAGTTCTGCCTTGGAATTTTTATTGCAACCACAGGAATTTTAGAAGATACATGGCAGCACACAACAGAAAAACACATGGAGTTACGCAAGCATGTCTGTCTTTTACACTTTAGTAACCAAAAAAACATTCTCCATTTTTGGCTGTTTCAGGAAATGGCAAAATTACTTCTGTCAGAATGTGGTAACATGCAGCGACTAAGCACAGTAAACCGGGAACTATGCCAACTCTTCCATGTACCATGAGCATCAATGTCATCAAGAGCAATTTAATAGGACCTAGATTTCCTTCTTTTCTGGTAGTTATACAACCACAGTTGTGAAATTACAGGAAAGAGAGTGAAATGTAGCATATTCTTTCATAACTTAATTGGATATAAAATGAGCATAGACAGATGTTTTATAGGGAGATACCATGATTCACTGCATTTTTAGTTTATCACATGCATTCAAAGTATATCTGAAGGTTGCAGTGGGGATTGGGACTGCACCCTGCTGGCAACATAATAAGTTAGTCCCAAAGACATTGCAGATTCATTTGAAACAAGATACTGCAAGTCTACAAAATAGAGAAAGGGAAGGAAAACAACGAAAAGAAATAATGTGACACTTCTGTACTTATTGTGTGGGAGCAATTTATGCATCTGAAGGACCCGGTCTTTTTAATATATTAATACATTTTTCACACACACACAGCCAGCTGAGACTAGTTGATATCCGATAAAAGTGAAAGCAATATTCAGTTTTGAGAAACAGAAGCAGGGAAGTCTTCATAAATTTCACAATAAAAAATTTAAACAATTTTAGGAATCCCAGGCATTATTTAAACTGAAGCTTTACCTGGCCAACAGGTGAGAGGAGAAAGCAAAGAAGGGGAACCAAACAAGAGAACACATTCTAACCTCCAGCCTTTTGACGATCTCTTTGATGTCATCAATGTTGCTGATGAAGCTCTCCAAAGAAACACATTCACCTCTCTCATAGAATATTTTGATATTTGTG
The DNA here is from genome assembly GCF_047830755.1 of Zonotrichia albicollis. Lineage (NCBI taxonomy): Eukaryota > Metazoa > Chordata > Aves > Passeriformes > Passerellidae > Zonotrichia > Zonotrichia albicollis. The sequence continues at coordinate 28,320,844 of NC_133824.1, read as the reverse complement.
TCTGTTGAAGTCCACCCAATCACATCTCGACAGGAGCAATTGAACACCACGCTTTTTGTGTCCTGTTCAATGAGGACCACAAACTCATTAGAGATGCCTAGGAGACAGTCTATTTCCATACCCTTGCTGTAGTCTTTTGCATGGACACTCCAGACAATAGCACCAGAACTGTAGATCTCTGCTCCTGGATAAGGTTTGGACTTTTCCTTCTTTTTTGAAGCAAGTGAGATGAAGGGGAACTTGCCAGAAGGGTCAATGGGTGTGTTGGTGACATTCTTCTCTGCCAAGTCTTTCAAGTACTCTTGCCGGGTCCTGGTGGCCATCGCACGGAACTTCTCTGATTTATGAGCAGCATTCTCTGCATTAATGACTTTGGCCAGTAAGAAGTCCCTGAACACATTTGATTTAGGAAATGTCACACCTTTTGGAATAGGTGGGCCAAAGGATGGTACATCTCTGGATCTTGTCACAGCAACACTAAATGAAATAAAAGAGTTAAGAAGCACAGTGTTTCACTCTAGGCAAATTCAGCAGTTTTTGCTAACAGACAATACATTCCCTCAATTTTTCTCTTCTCAGCAATATGCCTAAATTTACATATTAATGTTGCCACTGTGGAGGTTATGCCTCCTTTACTGTATAAACAGAAAGCCACTTTTTTGCATATAGGCATTTTTGAGATGTTCCCAGTCCCACAGCTCATAAAGCGCTTCAAGTACAAACTGTAGGGCTGGGGTTTTTTTATAAGTAATCATTCATGTATGGCAGTTCTGAATTCTGTTTGGTTTTGGTAGAAAAAGAAAATTTCTAACTCACACTATGAGAAAGGCTAGCTTAGAATGTAGCTACTTAATGCTGAAAGGCTCATCTGAAAGCAGTGCCAAGTGTGTGATCAACACTAGAAATATAGATTAAATGAACACATGGAAAAGATAAAGGCAATGAAGTCATCTCACAAGGCCAGTTCCATTGACAAAATGATTTGGTGACTGAATGCATATATACATCACATTACTGTTTTACATTTCTGGACTGAAAACCTCACTAGCTAATATTGCCTGACTCCAAAAACACCAAAAATAAGAAACTTCTGAGAAGTCCAGAGATACACAGTAGAAACTAATATGCTCTTTTTCAACTCTTCCTTTTAGTTCCTGCACCAAGTGATGGACTGACAACAAGATTGCCTTAGGCAACAGGGACCAGCTTAGCTATTCTCAATTGTCAATTCTCTTTTGATATAAATCAGATGCAAGTTGTTTAGAACCTCTGAAGATCTGACATTCCAATCCAGTATCATTCACTTGGCGAACTATCCTAAGAGACTGAAACTCTACTTCGATAGTTTTGTGACAAGAGATGTCCCAACAGGAGTTGCCACACATCTGTAACTAGATCTGAAAAAGCATTAACTAACTTTGGCCAAGATACCATGGTAATGGAAATGAAGAAGAATAGGATAAAACTTGATCACATTATGAAAGCATGTGGTGCTTCACTTAGAATGCTGACTGGTATTATTTTCACATTTTGATTTTACCCGAATTCTTAAACATAATCAGAGAACTTCCCCCAAAAAATCAGTAACTAAGATTTCAGAGTAAATCTTTTGAAGAAGCATATAGGAACACCAAAAATACAAATTAAGTCACCCAATCTACAGCTGTATCTTCTGGTTTTGAGTGGTAGGGTGTGTTGTTTGTTTTGCTTTTGCTGTTCTGAATTGCTGGGGGTGTTTTTTTCCTTTGGTTTTTTGTTTGTTTTCTAATTACTATATTTTCTAGCAACTGATACTGAAAGATGTCATTACTGTCATATTCCCTCCCAATGTATACCAGTGTATCTTAAAGTATGCAACAGGAGGTGCTCATGAAGCAAGTGACTCATCTCCAGTGGTCCTGAAGGGTCTGTTATCAAGAAATGGAAGCCTAAGCATTAAACACAATTACTGGATGCAATGAAAAACTAGCAGACACTAACAGTAAGATTTTGTTTGGTTCAGTTTTCAGTGCCATGAATCACAGGGATAAGAATTCAATCTTTAATACATGCTAGAGAAGTTTTAAAAAGTGAGCAATGCTTAGAGATGCCAGACTTCTGAAATATTGTTTATCTTAGTTGGGAGAGAGAATCACTGGCCAAGACAGTGCTCGACTTTATTCCTTTTATGTAGTTTTTAAATATAAATTCCAGTACATTTTTATGCTATATGGTTTCCTGTTTTGTCTAGAATTATGAATCCATGAAACTGTTCCAAATAATTCAGTGAAAAAGAGGTCAAACTTACTTTGAAAAGTCTCCTAGAAAAACTTTTCATAATAGAATTCTACAAATCTAAATCAAATGTTTGCACTGAGAGGACAGGAAAAAATAGTACTTCAATCTTAAAGACAGTACAGAAAACAGAATGTTCTGGTGGTCTTGTGCATCAAAATGAACACTGACATTCTCCCAACCATTTATCACGCTGTTTCCCATCCCCTTAAAATTTAAGCCTGTACCATCACTAAAGCCAAAATTACCATTAAGCAACCAATGAGGTTCCAGCCCTTACAGTTATAAACACTTGAAAAATGAGATGATTCAGGAGTCTGAAGGTCAAAAATAGAACCCTCAGATACTTGAACTTATTACAGTTTAGCAAGTATCAATCTTTCCCATGCCTTTTAATAGGAAGAAAATATATACAGTCATATTACTTAAAGTAACAGACAAAAGCAGATCTATGCGGTAATATGCAATTCAAGTGAAAGATGCATCTGCAGCCCTTGTGGATGCATTTTGTACGCTCCCTTTCCTTCAAAATCACTTTCTGTACAGGGTAAGAGCTGAAACATATGTCTAAGAGTTTAAGAACAAGCTGTGCTCACATAAATTATGCAACAGCTGAATTTTTCAATAAGCATCCTGAAAAAGAGTATCCACATGAACATTCTTAGTCCAGGAGAGTTAATACATATACAAAGCTCAGCATCAGTTTTAGAAATGTTCTGTGAACTTTACCAGGAACTTTTTAGGAGAGGAAAGCCTTTAACCCATCTATATGTACTCAAAAAATAAAGAATATACCAACTCATACACAGCAGTCTTAGATTTTCCTCTAAATAAGCATTCGCCCTAATAAAATACTCGAGTGAATATTTGTATTTCAGCAAAAACAAGTTAATTCAAAGGCTATCTCATTTCAAGATAAATGCTCTAAATCCACTGGTCTGACATTTCATATGTTAAATGACAATGCTTTCTAGAAGTTTTCTGAAATGAATCAACATTTAAAAATGAAAATACTAGAAGAGTTCAGTATATAAAGGTAAGAACTTTCACTAATGGCAAAAAAGCATAACTCAAACATTTCTATATGCTTGCAATTTAGTTTTAAAAACTTATACTAATAGGAATATCATCTTGCAAGTCTTTATTACATGTTACTATCAATCACCATTTTCTATTTTAATCATATTGACTTTAAGGTCACATTGAGACTATTTTTTGCTGCATAATTGTCATTTCTTTGTTGGACTGAAATGAGATAAGAAATTAAGACATTTCCAAGAGCTTAGCTTCTTCCTGAAAGGCTAAGTCATACTTTTTCACTGTTTTAATTTCAAAAATGGAGCATAAACTCAGATGACCAAATTATCTAAGCAAAAAGTGGAAGTGTTTTCTTTTTTCCTTTGTTCTATTTCTATCAATGCCAAAATATTCTTCTAGTATTCTCTTAATGAAGAGAATAAAAAGGAAGTGAGAAGGCAATTCTAAAATAATTTCCAAACGCTTGATACGCACACGTGTGTGTGTGTGTGTGTGTGTGCTGCCGTGACTGCAGCAGCTTCTGCACCGGGCATGTTTCATCTACATAGCCGTGTGTCTATTTACTCTTTTAAAGAGTTCTAAATTCACATGACTCAAAACCTCCTTGACCCACATCCTTCACTACATTTCCCTACTGAGAATTTAGGAGGAGAATGGCAGCTGCACTGCAGTTCCTGTGTTCAGTGGCTGCAGCAGCAGGTACCTGTAACAAACGCTGTCCGTGCAGGGACCGTGCACCCTCACAATGACAAAGACGTGCTGGAAGTGGGAGCGGATGTTCTTTGGGCTGAATGGCTGTGCTCCAGGCTCCTGGAAAACTATTGTCACAATATCATTTCCAATATGCCGTTTTCTCAGAAGCTTTAATGAGGGAAAAAGAAAAAAAAAAGTTAAAACAGACTTTTCACAAATTTCCAATCATTTATTTCTCATTATTATAAATTATTATTGCTCATTTTCTTTCCCCAAGTGATACTTCAAACTGAAAACTGAAACAATTGGGTGTTCTATAACAAGTACCAGAATTAGTTGGTAACCTAATAAATTTCAAGCATGGTTGTTTTCATAATAATTTCATTTCTATATGTAGCATAGAGGGTCAACTTATAAGGGAAAACTTAGCTAAACGAAGGGGAAAAACAAATCCTGTGAGTATCAAGAGAAATCAGTAATACATGGAAGCAGGAAAACATCCCCCATTTCAAACATTTTTACAAGCCAGTGGTAGGTCCTATTTAAAGTTGAAAACAAATTGTTATAGTCCTTAAGACACACTATAAATAATTTCCTGGTAGACTTCTTTTAGTAAATAAAGCAGTTCTGCCCAAACAGTATAACAGTTAAAAAAAAAAAAAAATCTTGACTACGGATTTTGGCTCATGTACTCCTGTGTAGTGTGCTGGACTACCATTCATTATCTCTCTCCATATTACAATCTGCTGAATGCAAACCTTAAAGGCCAATTAACTTAGCTGTAGAAGGTTTAAAATTATTTAAAATCATCAGACACACTAAGGTCCTTCTGGCATGTACTAATGACATTACTGCATACTATTCACATCAAAGTAACGTACAATTAAATAGAAAACAATGGAGCAAAATCTGTGATGTGCCTACAATCATCTACTTTGCTCATCTCCCTGACACAGAGATTGCCACTTTTGATTCTTTAAGTGTTTTTTTGCTAGTAATGAATAAAAGTTGCCATAAATACTCAATAGTTCATCTTATTCTGAGCCCATCTTACCTGTTGTTTGTTGTTTGGAGTATATGGCAACATAGTAGAAACATGGAACATGATTTCATAGTCCTTGTATGTTGTGTACAGAGAATGAGTACCTGTTGAATCAGCTGCAGTTAAAGAAGACAAAAGTATTATTTAAAAAAAATCAAAACCAAAGTTTCATTATTATTAAAAAAAAATCAGCCAAGACATGAATTTTTATTATCCTCAATCCTAGCTGAATTTTTTTTTTGCATATAGGCATTTTTGAGTTAAGTTCTTATATTTGCTGAAATATCAGCAAGTAAGAACTTACTCAGTTTATTCACCTGCCAAAGTAAGTGTCACATAAAGAAAGCCTGTGCACTTTTGCATACTTTTCCCAGACAAAAACTTGTTATGAAGAGGGAGTTGATACCAGAATACCCTGAAGAAAGCCTACCTAAGATGAAAAGTGAGAACAAAGTCCAAGATAACTTTCAGTTATCAAATATTCACCCAATACCTCAGAATGAAACTGAACTGTAAGGAATGTGAAAAAGACTTCAGCAAGGCAGGCAGACAGATACTGAAAATGAATACTGTGACCAAACACATCATAAACAGCAAAGGCCCTATAACCCACAATAACAACAGGATGAATTCTCCTAATCATAAACATCAGGACTTTAACTGTAATGAAATCAGGTAGCACCTTCATTAGAGCACCTGCTTTAGCAACAGGAACAGTCGAAACCCCAAGTAGGATGCCAGCATGCTTATAACTGATGATGAAAAAAGCCCACAAAAATGACATTATAATGCTGGTATATTAATCTAAGCTAATCTCACCTGTTTTGATTTCTGGCCACCCTATTTCAAAAGTTATAGAAGAAAGAGAAGGGATCCAGAAACAGGCCACAGAAATAATTAAATGTGGATGGAGAGGCTTCCATGTAGAGAGAAAACAATAAAAACTAGGACTATGAAGTTTAGAAAGAAAAAAGAAGAGGGGGATATTACTCAGTTTAAAAAGTGATGGTTGAAAACAACACTTGATTACAGACAAATTGTGAATTTGTTTTCACTTTCTTTCACTCTAAAAAGTGACCTTGAAAAATATTCATTTAAGCAGTAACACATTTAAAGATAAAATAGTGAGTATATGCTATTAAATACAACTTATATCCACAGTGCAAAAAGCCTGCTTTCAAACATCACTTGAAAAATAGCCAGTTTTATATATGGAACAAAGCATTCTGGCTATTTTAAGTTACATAAACATGCAACAAAATTACATAATCCCAGTTATTTATAACAATGTATTTTAAAAAGCTGTTAAAAACTGTATCTTGGCATTTTCATTAGCAGAGAGATCATGTTACTAAGAAGAGAACAGATTTGAGAGCTGTGATTCATTTACAGTAACATAAATATACAGTTTATTTATCCAGATTTTGAGTATAAAGTTTGAGAAGTTTGTTCCCTGTCAGATTCAGAGTAATTAAATAGAGGGAGCTTTAATGTAAATGAAGCACAAAATGATCTGTAAAATGAAATTGAAAGTTTTCTACATCATAGCCACATAGAGATTTTGTGCTTCCAAATGACCCATCTATAATAAAATGGGAATTAGAAATAAAAGATTTCTACCATCTAAATATTATTTTAATAATTAAATATTAATATTAAATATGCTAATCACTTTCTTTTAAATGCTAATTAGAACAGCAGATAGCTGAAAGGGGATCATTTCACCTTGCACTGTTTTCACAGCAGCCTCTGTCCTCTGCATCACTGCAGTGCACACCAAGGAGGCAGATACACCCAAAAGTCACCTAAACATCAGTGCAACTTTCTAACAGCTTTATCTGCTGAACAGTAAATACACTGATTTGTACATCATCTTTTAGAAACAGAGCATACAAAAATATGAAAAAATAATTGGAAAAGGGGAGGAGTAGGTGCAAAAAGATTGGGACGTGAGACAGGGAAAGGCAGGCCACAAAAGAGGGGAAGGGGCTCAAAAGGTATTGGGGGAATAGAATAAAGCAATTCTGACCAAAAATATTCTAGAACACCTACATATTTAAGCCAAACTTTCAACTTTCCTGGCAGGATTTAATTTTAGGTAGAAAAATGGTTTTTTTTCTACCTAAAATTAATGTGAGAAATGTGAGAACAGCACTGATTCTGCAAACGAAATTATCAGCCTACAATCCAAACGACACATTTAATAATTCCAATTATTTTCAAGCATTTTACAGTTAAATATCTCCTATTCAAATCCAACTTCCAACAGAAGTCCATATGCACTATGACTGTGCATCTCTCTCTCACCATTCAGTGTTTTTGAAGTCCAGAATACTCTTCCTGAAGTACACCACTATAACTGCAGGTGTTTGTTTTAAACCGAATCACAGCTCTTGCAATAAAATCCAAGACTGTGTGCTGGAACAATATCCATCATTTCAAGGTCAGAACTGCAAGCCAGCGCTGCAATCTACTTCTCTCTAACAGAGGCCTGAGGGATCTTTAAATTCATTAGCACCTTTTTACACTGAAGACATCTCCTCTGGCCACCAGCTTATGGCACAGCTACTCATGATGCTTTCCCAGCCTTGCCCCATTACTAGATCTGGGCACTTAGCTGAGTAGCTGACCCTTTTTCCTTTCCACCATTAATAATCTCTAAAAACCCTCCTTTGTCTTCTGTCCTTCCAATGATTCTCAGCTAAATTCACAAGGATTAACAGACTCACATTTGAAGTGGTTTTTTTCTAACACACTACTAATAGTGCTCAAAACTGTGGCAGACAACCACCAACATGCTGCTGACTGAATCCACAGGGCTTTGCCAGCCTGCCTCTATAGTAGTTTAACCTCTGTGCTAGAAAACTCTAAAAACCATTATGAGTAGAGAATTTGACTCCCTGGTGCAAAGAAAAACATTTCACGGAATTGTAAGAGAATGCAAAGTTACACTGATAAGGCAGGACAACCATTGCTACAAGCTGCAGTAGGGCTGACAAAAAAAAGCATAAGAACAAATATTTTCAGAGCTTAATGTTGCTCCCCCCTCTACCTTTGCTTTGTCAGCAGCTGTGAACACTGCTCTTCTGTCATACACAAGGATTACACCAAGCATTCATGATCAACTTCTATAATACCCAAGTTGTTTTCAGACAGAAATGAGGAGGACAGAATCTTTAACTTTGTACCATACAAAAGTACATGTGTAACACAAATGCAGAGAAATGCAGATGGACTTCTGCCCACCCTTATTTCTGCTTCTTAAGCAACTTAACATTTTAAGATTAGTTGGTCTCCCAAAAGAAGGCTCAGACCCAAGAGTAAGTCTATCATTATTTCCACAAGGTTGGAAAGCTGTTATATAGTGCAAGTTAAGAAGACAATCTATCTGTATTATTTCATTACAAACACTGGGGTTTCTTGACAACCCCTAAATGAAATGTCAATTGGAAGTCTATTCATTCCCTAGATTTTATTATCTACTTAATAGCTTATGCTTTTATATACTTCTGATGTCTCAATCAGAAAATCATGCAGAATATAAACATTTAGTACAGAAACCTACCATTATTAGCTTAGTTTATAATCTTATCAAATTGATAAATTGTGAAATTCCCAGCTCATATTAATCTACTTCCTTTATTTCCCTCATCAACCACACTACCATTCTGTTAGACCCACGGTCCCTGTTACCAGGCCTAGCATTATCAAGCTGATCCCACTTACCAAGGTAAAATAAGACTAAGTGAGAGGGAGGGAAATAAAGCATACATTACAACAGAAAAGAAAGTAAATTGACTGAAGTTATAATTTGAAAGATCACTGTGATGTTCATTACTTTAAAGTGATGCCCATAAGCTTCCTAGTCACTGTGGGATAGGTGACATTTTCAAGCTCTATTTCCTATCCAAAGTCTGCAGGCTGCCAGGAGATAGACTGTTTCCCCTCTGGTAATTCTAGAAATAAACAAACAAAACTTGAAAAGTAGCATCTCTTTTTCACAGTGGTACTGGCAGAGATCCAAAACTAAAGCCCTTGAAGGATGCAATACACTTAAATAGGCTTTCAGTTACTAGTATGCATGGGATTCCTCCTTTTAAGGAATTGGCTCCATTATGGACACTTACTAACTAGGATCCTAACTCTAAATTTCTAGTAATAACTGTTCTGAAACTGCCTTTTGCTAGAACAACTTCACTTTTCTAAATTTGCATAAATTAAAAATATTGTGAATATTTCCAGAGTACATATACAAATCAGCTCATTTCCATGCAGAGAAAAATCTTTCCACGTCTTACATCATGCAACTGCTTTCCACAGCCTACAAAGCATTGTCAAAGGTACAGAAACTAGCCAAGTAGTCTACATAGAGCTGACCTTTCTGACAAGCCAACAAAGACATTTGTTTTTAAGCACATCTTTGCAATCAACTGAGCTGCCTCTGAACACAATCCTGGTGCATGAAAATTTCCTAAGCAGTGAGATTGCAAGAACTATTTCAAGACAGGGCTCTCTAGCAGCAAAAGAGCAGAGAGCTGGAAGATGGAGAACCTCAGTTCCTAGCTGTAGACCTAGCTGCTTCAACAAAACCTATAAACCTAAGTCACAGTAAAAAACCACAACCCCTCCTTTGCAAGTCTCTGTGTTAAGGCCAACACAAAAGGACCAACTGATTACTTAGGGTGGCTACTGAAAACGTATTGCCTGGCTGTATTCTGCTCTACATATATATATATTCCTCACACCTGAGATGCAGCTCTTCTGATCATCTCTGGTCTTTAGCTTTTCCCCTACCACTAAGTGGCTTTTCCCCCACCATTTCCTGTGTGGAATATGCTCTAAGTGTTTCCAAATGCAGCTATCCAAAGAGCTGAGTGTTGTGGCCCCAAAGCACCTTCTCTTTCAGCATTTCCATCTGTGCTTTGCACACTGGCAGAAAGGAGAACATACCACCATCAAGATCAAATTAGAAATGTTTGCTGCTATTGTTCACATTTGCTTTGTCCAGACCTACTCATTAAGAACTCATGCATGCTCACATGTAGTCACATGTTTTCTCAATAATCCTGCAGGCAATTAGCCTGAAAGATTTCAGACAAACTTAAAAGAGTTCCTAAGCAGTTCTGGCTGATAAGGTTCCACATATGTGAGGCTGTAAACCTTGACTGAAAGAAAATGTAGGAAATCCTTCACGAAAGCAGCAGTTTCCACTTAGGAGGATTTCCTGTCCTCTATGGTCACACTGAAGTGTTCACATAAAGACTTTTTGTATTTTTAGATACAGAATGGAGCTGAGTGGGTCTACTGGGCAAAGTGAAAAAGATATGCCAGCTCTCAACACGGAGGAGAAACCTTCATTACAAGAAGATAACTCTCAAAACCAGGAGAGAGTCAGTCAACTTAAAGATTTCATTCAACAGGTGCTAGATTGTAGTCCATAAACTCAAAACCTGACAATATTCTTTCCTCGAGTCAGAAGCAATAACAAGGAATTCAAAACACGAAAAAGGCTGCTGTTCAGAAGAAAATGCAAAAGTACTTAAAAGACATTTACAGCTTTCTTGGGTATATTTAAGCAGATGAATCAACTCAATTATACAGCATTTACACATACTAGAAATCAGAGTGTGTGGACACCACACCAAAAATATGGGTTATTTTCCTTTTTTTCATATCTTAACTAACTGGGAAGAAAGGGAAAAGAGGATCTTGCTTTAACAACTGAAAGATACAATGTCACAATATAAAATCAGAAGGTAAATAAATGTTTTCTCTGTTTACCACACCCATTTCATTTTTGACCTAGCTCATCTTTATAACCAATTAAATTACAGTTCAGAGCTGCTCAAAAGGAAAACTCACCTTGAGAATTTTAAGTATTTCCTACAAGAGAGCTGATGAGACTTCTCCCAAGGACATGTAGCAATGGGACAAGGGGGAATGATTTTAAACTGAAGAAGGTCAGGTTTATATTAGATGTTGGGAATAAATTTTTCACTGAGAGGGTGGTGAGGCAGTGGAACAGGCTGCCCAGAGAAGCTGTGAATGCCCCATCCCTGGAAGTGCTCAAGGCCAGGCTGGATGGATCTTTCAGCAACCTGCTGTAGTGGAAGTGTCCCTGCCCATGGTTGGGGGGTTGAAATGAGATGATCTTTTAGGTCCCTTCCAACCCAAACTGTTCCTTGTGTCTGTGAAATGCTCTCAAGGGAGGAACTACAACAGAGGGAATATGGGTATTGCAAGTAAAAAAAAAGCAGGCTCAATGTTAATACCTGCAAAATAGATATTATTTCAGGTTTAAAACCAAAGGAGGCTTTAGAACCCTCTGACGATTGATGATTAGACTGGTCAAGAAGAGCCTGAGGAGATGGCAATGCAATTGCTGTAAGAATTAGGGACAGAATATAGAATGACGGAGCATTAAAGCGCAGCAAGGTACTCTATTTATGCCAGAAGACCCATGACAAGGCCACAGCTTCTGCTACACTAAAGCTGATTAATGCTTTTCAGGTTTCATGAATCAAACTCATTTCATTTCCTTTGCTACAAGTAAGCCAAATAGCAAAAGATCTCCATAGGAACTGTAGCTGCAGTACTCAAAGAAAAGGAACACAAGACAAAATTTCCCCAAGTAATTCAAACAGATCTACAAATTGAATGCAGCATGTGCTAGCTGATAAACAGGTATTTCACAAGACTGATTCCAAATGCAGGGAGTTTCTTTTATAGTTATGGTCACCCAAGATCATCTTACCACTGCATTTTGTTGCAATATGTTGTACAGTTAGAGCTGATAACATAGCTGCCAAATCCAGTTCATTTCCATAACTCAAAAAAGAAAAAGCACAGAGGGAGGAATACATTTGACAGAATGACTAAGACAAAACTACCTAGAAGAAAAACTGCATGCAACAGACATCAGAAAAGCAGTATATCAATTTTTCAAGGTAGAGTGACATAGACGGGTTCGCGGAACATTTTGGACACAGTCTATAAGTGCATAATTTTAAAAAGAAAAGACATACCAGCTGTATTGATTACCTTTAAGAAAATACACTGATGATAGATTTGCAAGATCAATAACTGTTCCATAATTACTAGTCTCTTGTTGTACCTTTATTGATAATTTCATACCAAATCAGTGCAAAAATCAAATTATGATCGGAGTTGAGAGACCATATGAGAGTACAGTTAAATTACACATGTGCTCTGCTTTCACTTATATTAAGCAACCGCCTTCCTACAACTAAGATGTTATTTTTAAGAACTCCTCAAAAAGGCAGTTAGCAACCATACCAAGCGTTTTATTCATTTAAGGGGGAAAAAAGAATGAAAAAGTCTTACTTTTTGTATCCAGCTGAGCACGGTACTTGTCAAATCCCTTGAGTCGAACTCGCTCTCCCAAGAGCTGAAGAAACTCCTCAAAGGCTGGACCTGCTGATTCATTGTTGTACATTTCCTCTTCTGTGCTTTGTCCAGCTTTGCAGTACATGATACCCACCTTAAGCTGGTAACTTAACTGCAAAAGGAAAAAGATAAAAATTTTATGTGTATACCAAGTGATAAAGCAACTTATTTTCATAATCCATAATTCACAAATGAAAAAATACCTAATATTCAGTCTAATTTCAAAAGTTAGTCTAGTTCCAAATACTCCCATTGTTTTCTACTGTAACTGCCTCAATGATGGCAGATTTAATCTGAAGATGTCAAAATGCTTTCTGAAGTGAAACAAACATAAATGTTGCTTATTTCCAGGAGGACACCACCACAGCTTGCAAATGAATGTCCAGCACTGAGCCACATGGGAAGCATTGGCTGAGAAATGCCAGGAACTTGGCACTCACTGACTGCTACCATGGCTGCCATCCTATGCTAAGCCTTCCATGCAGAAGGGTAGGGCACATCATGTGCCTGCTTCTTAAACAAGTGACCAAATGAAGTCTCTCTCATTTCAAAGAGAAATTACTCACCTGTTAGCACATTCATCTGTTTGCAACGATGAAACACTCCATGGCATTCAGTTGGCCCTCCCTGATTTAAATAGGATGATAATAACAAAAAAACCAGCTAAATTGAAAAATGCTGGTCATACCTTGAAGGTACTATTTACTAGCATAGATCTTCAAATACACTTGTGCTTTTCATTTCCATTTTCCCTCTAATTTGGTAGTTGATGTTCCTAATATAGCAGAAGCTAAAGATGTAAATAAAATAAAGTAATTTTTTACCCAACTGTAATTGTGATTCCTCAAAGCAAATTGTTTCTACCAATTCCAAATTGATACACACACACACACAAAAAGGAGCACACTGGCATCATTTACATCTGGACTACAGATAGACAAGTCACAGAAGGGAAGAAAGCAGCATCCACAGCCATTTATGGCTGTCTCCAAAACCAATTTCACAGGCAGGAACTCTGACTGAAGGAGCACAAGGGAGAGCCTTGGATTTTGTGCATGTAATTCATCCAACAGAAATGCATCCTTATTGTCCAGTAAATAATCTTTCCTCCCACACATGAATTTTTGCAGAGGCTCTATATCAAATAAACACTAACCACATATGCCAGAATGAAATTGTAAGAAAATCTATCACAACTGGTATGCGATTCACAAGTTTGGACTACAGATTAGTGGGAAGTGAAAACAGTTATTTGCAAATGCACTGGGAGCAAAGTTATCTAAATATACTGTAATTTGCTCTCAGCAGATTCTATCCCAAGCCATGAGGCAAAGGATTTTGAACTTGCTAGGATGATGTGGACACATAATGAAACTGAAATTCACTAATTTTTACCTATTATATTTATGGTGGGATAATTTAAAGGCACTCAGAAGGGGTCCTAGCCTGTTTCTAAAGAAAGCAAATTTTAAAATTTAAAAACTCAGGATATTGCTGCTTTACTGTACTCCTCCTTTACTACCAAGGATGAATGATGATGGGGATTAACGTATTAGCAGCAGGAAAACAAGGAGGGGAAATGAAGAGTAAGGATAACCTGGCTTGTTTACTCCTGCTGAAGAAGTCATTATATAAGTCACAGTTCTAGGCTGCTTTTTCTTTTCCCCACTGCAGAATATCCCTTATTTTATCAGCTGACACACTGACTCACGCCTTCTAAACATGTCCAAATTCCTTATGACAAAACTCAAGTACAGCACAAAATCATGAACTGGTTTGGGTTGGAAGAGATCTTAAGGATCATCCAGTTCCTAAAGTCCTGACACGGGCAGCAGGGACACTTTCTACTAGACCAGGTCTGGTCTACTACACCAGACTTCCTCAAATTCACATCCAACTTGACTTCTAAGACTTTGAGGGATGGGACATGCCCAGCTTGGCAATCTGCTCCAGTGCCTCCTGCTGACACGTGGTGAGGGAGGAAGGCTGGTGAGAGATGGCACTGCTGCCATTCCTGCCAAACAACTGCCATCACTTTCCATACCATCAGTGGCAGGTCCTGTCTTGGACCATTCAGGCATCTGCTGCTCAGATGGGCCTTCTCCAGTCCCACAGAAACAGGATGGATGCAAGTGCTTAACGCAACCACAACACGTTAGCTGTACTGCAAACTACAATACCTTCTAGTAATTTCACTTAAAGCAGTTAGGGCAAAGAAAATTATTCTCATGAAGCACACTTGCACTATTTAAGCTTCAGCTTCAGGTGAAGGAAGTATTTTCAAGGGCATAAATATAAATGGGATCTGCAGCACCAATGAGCAAGCAAACAACCGTGCTTTATTGCTTTGAAAATGTCAACTAAACAAGGACTATGCAAAGAGCAGGATATGCCTTCTAGCTGTGTTCTTAGATTTGCTAATTTTTGGGGGGAAAAAAGTTTCCTTAAGGACAACACAAGTTGGCATTTCTGGATCAAAAAGAGCAGATCTGGAGAACAGCATACAGTCCCCATTATTAAACCTTCTGATAAACCTAGTCCTTAGAAGTGTATTAACTACAAGAAAAAGCTAAAAAAGAAGTTGAAGCATGAATTCTGTTGTGGTAAAACTGCCAAAGTAACATTTTCATTTTAATAATCTGAAAGTATTTACATATTTATATACACGGGAAAAGTGCACTTTAAGTATTTATCTAGCACCCAGTAAAGACAGCAGAAAGTATAGCTTGGATTTAATCAGTCAGCAAGTTTCTATTATGAAGCAGGAATTATATTAAGAACCAAGTGACATTTCACAGTATTTGTGTGAATGAGGAATTGCCATAAAGATTTATTTCAACTGAAATAAATCAGTAATTGCCCTAATATTAAAATTTTTAAATCATATTTGGAAGCAAACTTAGAGTAACCTACCATGAGCTCTGCACTCATGACAAAGATTAGTAGAAGGTGATTAGCAAAGAAGGCAGTGTAGCCCTAGGAAATGACTGGATTGCTGTTTAACACAGAACTATTCAAATGAATGCATTTTAATAAATCCAATAAAAGAACAGCTAGGTGACAAGCAGTGTGGACCATATGTATGAACAGCAGATGTTACCACTCTAGCAATCTAAGAGGAAGTAAGGAACGAGCAACTTTCACAGACACCAAGAGTACAAAACTAGGGCAAGAAAAATATTCCCATTCTAGCACTGAATGACATATGCAGATATTGAAAGAGCAGAAGAGACAGAGCTCAGCCATAAGAGTGATATGAAATGCAGAGAAAATATGTTGCAGTGAAAGACTTGAAAAGTGCAATCTGTTTAGTTTATCATAAACAAGACCAACAGACGATATAATCACTGCATACAAAAACCTTTGCTGGAAAAAAAAATCTCACACCAAAATGACTTTTAAAAATGTAGCAGGGAAAAATATCAGAAGTCTTAAAGCTGAAGGCAGATAAATTTAAATAAAGAAGTGTAAATTCTTAAACATGAAAACAAGCAACTGCTTTAAGACCTCACTCAAATATAAAAAAAGACATCTTATTCTAATGAAAACCAATGTGTACGCATTTGGCTCAGTGAAGGGACTCCTGCGTGAAATTTAGCGGCTAAGTCAGGCTAAAGGTGACTTTATAGTCTTAACTCTTAAATTTACAAAACATTTTATGTGCTATATCAAACAGGCACCTGCTCATGCTGTAATGAAACAGTGTGGCACTCAGCAAGAAGAAGTGATCAACATTCTGTGCACTTAATTAGTAGAGCAGCTGCTACCCAATTTTTGTTAGCTTAGAATTGTAAAAATGCAGCTTCTAATTAGTACAGAGTGTACTTATCTTTTTTGCTAGAAGTGTCAAACTGTTTCATTACCACAAAAACAAAATACTTTGATGCACATAATAAAAATTCAACTATCACTTGCCCTTAATGATTTTCAAAAGTTTAAGTATTAGAAAGCCATACTATAGGAGCTTAATAACATACAGGATATGAACTAAGGATAATTTAACCTCACAGTTTTCTTAGATGTCATAAAATCATAGAGTGGTTTGGGTTGGAAGGGGACCTTAAAGATCATCCAGCTCCAATCTCCCTGCCATGGGCAGGGACATCTCTCACTAGACCGAGATACTCAGAGCCTTGAGTACATCCAACCTGGCCTTGAACAACTCCAGTAATGGGGCACCCACAGCTTCTTCGGGCAACCTGTTCCAGCTCTCACCACCCTCACAGCAAAGAACATCCTCTCAATACCTACTCTAAACCTACTCTCTTTCAGTTTTTAGTTATTTCCCCTTGTCCTGTCACTCTGTGCCCTTGTAAAAAGTCCCTCTCCCTCTTTCTTACAGGCTTCCTTTAGGTACTGGAAGGCCACAATCAGGTCACCCCAAGCCTTCTCTTACAGGGTGAACAATCCCAGTGCTCTCGGCCTTTCCTCACAGTAGAGGTGCTCTGTCCCTCTAATCATCTTGGTGGCCTCCTCTGGACTCATTCCAACAGGCCCTTGTCCCTCCTGTGCTGGCCCTCAGAGCTGATGCAGCCCTGCAGGTGGGGTCTCAGCAGAGCAGAGCAGAGGGGCAGAATCCAGGTGCAGGACCAATCCCCTCTGCTCATCCAGAGCACCCACGCTGCTCTGGATGCAGACCAGGACACGTTTGGCTCTCTGGGCTGGCAGTGCCCATGGTGCCTCATGTCCAGCCTCTCAGCCAGCAGCACTAGTCCCTCTGGGCAGGGCTGCTCTCAATCTGTTCAGTCTCCAGCCTGTGAGAGAGGTGCCAGAGGTGCAGAATCCAGGTGCAGGACCTTGCCCTTGGTCATCATAAATCTACTGAGATTCCCATGGGGCCACTTGCAGAGCTTGTCCACATCCCTCTGAGTAGCATCCCATCATTCAAGCATGGCAACTGCACCACTCAGCTTCCTAATTAGATTGAGTGCACCCTCAGCAATGTCATTAATGAAGATAATAAATCCCACTATGCACCTGAGATACAGCACTTGTCCCTGATGTCCACTGTTACTATCAGCCATTGACCATTACCCTTTGGATGTGACCATCCAACCAATTCCTTATCCATCTAACAGTCCACTCATCAAATCCATCTTTCTCCAATTCATAGAGAAGGATGTAGTGGGGGACCATGTGCAAGGCTTTACAGAAGTCTAGAAGAACAATATCCATAACCTCTCCCTTGTCCACTGATGTAATTACTCCATCTTGGAAGGCCACTGGGTTGGTCAGGCAGGATTTGCCCTTGCTGAAGCTGTGCTGGCTGTCTCAAACCCACCTCCCAGTCCTCCATGTGCCTTAGCAGAGCTTCTAGGAGGAACTGTTCCATGACCTTCCCAGGCACAGAGGGGAGGCTGACAGGGTGATGACTCCCAGGGAACCTTCCTTTCTACCCTTTTTAAACATGGGTACATGTTTCTTTCAGTTTCCTGGGATTTCCCCTGACTTCTGTCACTTCTCAAATGCCATGGAGAGTGGCTTGGCAACTCCGTAAGCCAATTCCCTGAGGACTCTGGGATGCATCCCATTAATCCAAATCCCATTACCTACGTTCAGTTCATCAGGTGGCCCTGAACATAATCTCTGCAGTGAGAGGGACCCAGTCCCCAGCCTGGGTCCACACACTCAAGAGGCATGGGAAGAGAGGTTGCCAGTGAGGACTGAGGCATGCACACAGCTATAAAATGTCACTACTGAAGTTTATAACCATAAAATTCACTTGAGTCATGGACTTCCATTTTTCTAAGTCAAAGCTGTAGTGCTGTCCCATCTTTAAAACACAAGGAGACTATCACCTCATTGAAATTTATTCATATGAAGAAAGCCTTAGAATATTTTGCTATGTAGTTTGTTCCAGGGGAAAGAAAAAAAGAACACCAACAAACAAAACAAGACAGGCAGCACCCTGGTCATGGTTTAGCCAATGCAGTATTACAGTGAAACATTTAGCACCATGAGAGACTTCTCTTCTTAGTACAAGAGCAATAATAAAAACAGAACTCCCTCCTTCCCACAGTCTTTGAAAAACTACGCTCTACTCTCTTTTAAAGGAAATTTAAATTTACAACTGCCATAACATTAATCTAAAACTTTAGGCTACCCAGAGAAATGAACTTGATTTCATACATCCCAAATATTCTGCAAAAGTTGGGGGAAATAAATAAAATATAACTCTCCCTACAGATGACAAGTTTTACTTTAAATGAGAGATTTCAACAGACTTACTCTAATCATATAAACCTAAAAGACCATTTTGCAACTCATGGCAATAATTTGACAGAGTAAGATCCTTTGTTTAATTCTGTAACTCTGCACTTACCCCTTGCTCATCAAGCTTCATGAGCTGTTCTGTGACTTTTGGGGTGTTGAAGGCCAGCCTTAGACAATGGATATTCAGCTCTGGAACCACATACTCCAGCACTTCTTTTAGGGGAAGTCCCCTGGCTGTGCAATGCTTTGCAGTAGAAGGGATAGCATCTTCCAGCACGGAGCCTCTTAATGTCATGAGCTGTGCATACAAAGGAAAAACAGCCCATATACTGAGTTATGCACTGAGATTGACCAGCATTAGCAGCGCAACCAGACATAGTATTTTTCCAATTCTCAGTAGAGATCAAGGACATTAAGGAATTTCTGTTAGCATGAGACCAACATTGATACACAAAAATTCCACTCACTGGTAACAGTAATCAGAGTATTTAATATAATTAATCAGATTTAAGTTTTACAGGAAACTACTACTGGGAAAAATCAGTATTACTACAGTATTTTTATACTATAGAGCATTTAAAAGTAAAAAGTACATTTCTCAGGTCTACCCACTACCATACATAAAAGTGAAGAAGGCAATTTCCCTCCTCTTGGCTTGCTTCTAGCTAATATATTAGCTAGAAACTTATCTTCTGTAAGTTTCTGAAAATTTATCCAAAACAACCTTCAGCATTTCCTCTGTACTGGATGTTATGGAATAACTCACATACATTCTCTGCCAGATAAACATGTAGCATGATTCTCTCAGGAGGTTCCCAGATTGTACAGAAATCTATTACCAATGCTGAAAAGCACACACACCCCACATACTGGACCTGGTTTTGCCTTCTCACTCCTAGTTTCTTTCACTATCCCCCTGGACTGCTTACCTCACTGGTTCTGAATATGATCCGGTAGTTGTACTGAGGTCCATTTTCTTTGATTTCCTCAGGCTTCTCTCTTCTTATACTCACAGCTACTGGACCCAAGTTCTCATCTGCCCCAAAATAGTTCCAGTGTTCTTGTATATAAGAGAAAAAAAAAAATAGAAGTCCGTCTTACTTCTTACACTTCAGCTATATTTCCATGCTTGATTGTTACACTGGAAATAAAGTGCCAGCTCCATGAAGCCAATAAGAGCATGTCTTCAAGTGGTACCAGGATGTCATTCTTGTGCTTCACTTCTCTTGTGAGCTCCAATTATAGCTACAAAAAGGCTGAAATTCAACATGGCATATCTGCTTAAATAGGCTCAAGACAGGATACACCTCTTGCATCAGCTTTTATATTGCCATCTGTTTAGTTCATGTTGAACTAAATAAGCACTACCAATTTCCCCCCTTAAAAACAAAGAGAAGGAAGCTAAATGCACCAAAGTGGGAAACTCAAAAACCTATGTTAAAATAGAAATGTCAAACAACTGTACTTAGCAAATGATGTAAATTATTTTTTTTTGTTTGACTGCTTTTTGCTTTTTCCACACGTTACTCAGTTATAAAATGGGAAAAACTGATGAAGCTGAAAAAGAAGTTAAAGGCTTGTTCACAGTAAAAATATCAAATTATAGCACCACAGAAAAATAAAGCACAAGAATAAAATTACTAGCATAAATACTGAACAGTGAAGTATGCAACAACCCTTAAAGTGCTGAGAGTTCAGTTGAAAAGCAGTCCAGTGGGGAAGCCAGCAGAGAGGAGAATACAAGAGTGGTAAAGTCACTCACTAGCTGAACACCAGATTCTTTGAAACACATTTTTACATTTGTTTAACTATAGACATGTAAAGCCAAGCTTTACATGAAAAAAAGTTAGAAAAGCACATTTACAAAAATCAAAGCTCAACAATTTTAGAGACTGATGTTGAAGGCTCTTCTGTAGAAGTTTTTGAGCATTACAAACTATCTTGACAGAGGTATATCACCATTAATGCAGCAACATATAAACAAAGCTGCAAATATCTTAAGTGACTCTTGAATTTAGACATATATTCCCTAAAAGAAAAGGTAAGAGAAAAGTAGAAAAATTGGAGTCAAGCATTGTGCAAGAAAAGTAAGCACCATGTAATCAGTCTCCATAAGCTGCATATAGGAATGATTTTATACATACACAAAAATAGAAAGTTATTACCACCTGAAAATACAGCAATTCAAAGAAATGTGAAATTCAGTGATATAAAGAAATGATGTAACTGCCCTAGCAGGAAATGTAACCATATTGCCTTTACTACATATAGATTACTTGTCATTCTTAAAACAACAATTTTAAGTAAGAACTTCAGGAGCAGTCCAATATGAGCTATTCTACTACAGAAAGAAAATGTAAAGTATTTTAACATCATCAAGAACTGCATCTTTAAAGATAATAAAAACAGATATTGAAATACACTCTCATCTCAAATGAATGGCAATCATTTTTCCAATTAATAATACAGTTAAAAAATTAGGAGCCTCATTTTTTACTCTAATTCTTTTAAAACTTATAGTTACTGGTTCTTACAAAATCTCCCTCCAACATACTAAGTGCTTTCACACAGCTGTTCAGCACTTTAAGCGCTTGGGGGATCTAGTCAAGTCCCCAGTGTCTGGTATTTTATTATCCTTCGCTCAGGGTCTTCTGTTTAAATTTCAGAGCATGCAAGACAGCATTAGAGACATGCTTGCAGCACTAAAGACTTGCTTTCTACCAAATTCGTCTGCCAGTTATTAAAAGCCAATACTTTAAACAAAGGTAATTAAAATTCAAAATTCTTTCAGTATGTCTTGGAATATTCTGTAAATACTGTCATTTAACTTTGGGTGGCTGACCTGTGAGTGGGAAAATTAGTAACAAATTAGATTATCTATATAACTCTAATTACATTTTCATACTAGTCCACAAATATGAGGCCTGTAAATGCCAGAGATGATCTGTTGTTCAAAATTTCAAACTATCTTACTAGCACCATAGCCTCTCCTCCTCCTGCATTACCTGGTTTGGTTTTTCGTCAGGATGTTTATAGCTCACCAAACAGTTTATGGCAGACAAGGTCAATGTAGAAGCAGCACAGTCTTGGAGAAAGTTAGACTAATTTTTGAATCAGTATATTATGCAGCTTCCAAAACCTGAGGTAACTTGGACTTCTCCACACTAAACTACTTAGTGACTTAAAAACAGTGATGTGACTTTGCTTTTATGATTGAAAAGCTTAAAGAAAAAAGATATGGAGGTCATGCATACTAGAAGGGTCCAAACAATTCATTAGTTTAGTGTATTGACAGTCACACAGATGGTAA
Source organism: Zonotrichia albicollis (assembly GCF_047830755.1). Classification (NCBI taxonomy): domain Eukaryota; kingdom Metazoa; phylum Chordata; class Aves; order Passeriformes; family Passerellidae; genus Zonotrichia; species Zonotrichia albicollis. Next base: position 28,298,867 of record NC_133824.1, on the reverse strand, counting down.
AACTTGTGTTCTCTGCAATCACTCTAGCCTGCAATTCAGATAGAAAATTTTCTCAGGAGAAATTATTCTACATCTTGAAAACATATTTAGGGAGGGTGGCAAGAGGAATGTTTGAAACTGCATACACATACAAAATACATACACAATTCTGTATCATTTGATTAAGCTTTTTAATTAGCTCCTATTGCTTTGGGAAAATGCATGAAGTAGTGTGGAACTCCACACTTCTCTGCTAAGAGGAAATGTCTTCTACTCTCTTTTCCTTCAGTCTGTACTGGGCAGTCTCTTTCTTGCTCACCTTTGCACATCCTTTGCCCTCTACTCTCTATTTACTACTGGGTTGTTCCTTCTTTATCTTCATTCTTCCTCCTCCCCTAAACCCCATATCTGTATTCATTCTGCAAGCTACAATATATATCCCTGTACCTGACTGCTTTTCCTTCTGGTACACTTTCTTGTACTTCCACCTGATTTTCCCTTAAAATTTGAATCTCCTTACATCCAAAAAATTTCTCTCTCCAGTGCAGGAAAAGCAGCAGCAGGATAAAAGTGCAAAAAGTTTAATATGCAGTGTAAAGGGAGCTAATTAGTTGTTTAATTGGGAAAATAAGGGCTATGTCACAATTATAATTCAGGAACTTGATGTCAAACATGAATACCATAGAAGACAGCTTATTTCTCCACACCACACAGAAGCTAATTGGAAACAACATTTCTCAAGCTTGACATTTAATCTAAACAACTGTTGAAAAATCATTTAATTAAGAGACAATCAGGACAACTAGCAGCAGCCATAAATTAACTTATAAATCCATACTGAAAAAAAAAATTGATTTGATTGTAGCTGGTCAATAAAAAAAGATACATACTTTTAAAAATAGTTAAATATCTATCATATAAGTTAAAAGATACTTTCTGTGGAAGAACCAAAGGTAAAATACTTATTTTCTTGGCAGATATTTATGAGTTTCCTCTGCAATGGAAATCCAAGTAAATGCACTTTATTTTAACTGAAAAAGTTCTTTTGTGCTTTCATCGTATTTCCCTTTAGATATCATGTCCAAATGATATTCTGTGTAATTGGACTAGAAATAAAAACCCCATACATTTCTCTTCTGAATGAAACTCACAGCAAGTATTTTCCTCTAATCCTAGCTCAGCATTAACAGTACTGGAAAACCCTGCCCAGTACTTCTCGGAGACAAAAGGGCAGGCAGCATTCTGGGGGCTCTGCAAGTCCAGCCACATACTTGAAAGGCACCAACTCTTGGATAGAATATGCAGCAATTAAAAGCATTAGGGAAAAGGGTATTTTTACTGGCTGACAACAGTTAAAGGAAAGCCAACCAACAGCTCATTTGTTATAAAACCAGTTCGGGAAACTATTTACTTCCCAGTCAAGTCTTTCATTCTAAGCCAGTAACTAACATTTGTCCTAAATGGCAACATTAGCAACTACTGCATGAGAAGGATGGAAGCAAACCAGATGCTCTTGGTTCTTTCCATGAGAACTGACTCCCAGACCAATTATGGCAACAGAGCAAACAGACTGCTCCTCTGGAGTGACATGATCTCTTTCCTGAACTGCACTCGGACAAGCTGATGGAAACAAATTTTTCTCTCTGTGTGATTTTAACATTGATTGTAAATAAGTCTTTAATAAACACATCTGCAACTTTCACAAATTGGCTCTTGCGCTGGCTTCATCCTCTCCCTCTTTTTTTATGCACAAGCTTAACTTATAAATGTCAAGACTTCAAACTTTTAGTTAACACCTTCTATTAAATACACCTTTTAAAACATACCATTATTTAACCACCTTGTAAATACATTTTGTGCATCATAAGAGGAGCATTCATTTCCTATAAAAATAAACATTTCCAAGTGAGTTAGTTGTGCATGAGCTTCTGTTAGTGAATTGAGAGAAGTGACTGAAATTCATAAGATCCTGCAAGGTTCATTTCTCTCCACTGAGTACAAAGGGAGTCTGCAAAATTAGTTCAGATATAAAGTGGAGAAACTGAATTCCGCCTGCCATTATAAAGTTCTCTTCCCAATATCTTTTTTAAGTGCAATTTGTCTTACCTCCACTAAACTGTCTCCACCAGTATTTTCACATTTAGAAGTCTGGACACCAGGCCAGAATACTGTTTATCAATTCCACTACTTTGTAGAGGGACCAATTACCTTTACATACAAAAACTCATCCATTTGCATTCATTAAACTTATACAAAGACTCATCCATAAATGTCACATGCAAGTATTTTACACTAACTAGATTAAAATATTTGAATTAATTTGGACCATGTTAGTAATACTGGAAGCTCACTCATCCTTCCTCCATACATTGCTAAAACTTGAGATGGATCTATAATCTAAGTAACAGTACCTGTAAAAAATGAGATATTGATTTCATATAATTAAAAACTTCAGACAAGTTACCATGAGCATTTCACCAAATCACCCTGAAGAAATTAAAAGGACCTACATGAATTCAATGTCTTTCATCTTTTTTTTTTTAAGACGCAAGATTAACTGTATTTTGTTTTCTTTTATGTGACAAGACATTTTTCATGAAATCATGCTGACGGGCATCATTGATGATTTTTAAGGGCATCATTGATGATTTTTAACTGACAGTTCTTTATTGATATAGTTCCAAATTACCTTCTTTGTTATTTCCAGTTGGAATGAAAACCAACTCAGCTTACAATTCTCTGGAACACTTTTTTTATTCTTTGCAAGCTCTAAGGTTACTAGATGTTCTCCAAGTCCATAACATTTGCCTGGTTTGAGATCTTTAAAAGGTATTGGTGTCAAATCAGAATTCATGTAAGAATACTTCCAAGACTATAAAATTACACAAAGCCTACTGACTTGATGAGCTGATCCTACTGAAACTTGTCTTTTGGCACTATCTGTTCCATTCATAACATCATAAAAATCCAACCTCTTCTTCCAGCAAAAAAATTTCTGCATCATTACTTGCTTCATGTTACATAAAAAATTCAGTTACAACTGGCTTCCTAGATTTTTTTCCCCATGATGCTGCTTCAAATTTTATCACTACCTCAACTTCATCAGCTTAGTCTAAAGTTTGTTCAGGGAATGATGATACTCTGGGTGGTCAACAAAATATGTTCTGTACTTGTAGAAAACTGGGGTTTGGGGTATCTAATGAGGCTTCTATTTTAAGATAAAAATCGCTGGAAGAAACAACACCCCTGGTTTGGACTCTGCTGGACTGAACACAAAAGTGAATTTAAAACCCGTTTTATTGCTTCAGGAAAAAAAAAAATCACAGCTTCTTCTCCCCATCCAATCCTGCTCCATAACACACGTTTTTATATCTGGCTGCCCCTCACCAGTACCCTTAGGACTAGATTATGTAGATTTTATCAATTCTTCCTAATTACATCTAAAAAATAATGGAAATGTAATGGTGACTGGAACTGTAGTAGCATGATGGTGTGGCTTCCCTTAAGGAGAAGGCAAACCAATAAACTGGTTTTGCCTAAGGGCTGAAATTTCACTCACACCTCCTTCCTCCTCTGCTGTTCACTTCCATCCCTTACCTGGCCATATGGCTTTGGCACTTCTCTGACTGCAAGGAAATAATAAAATCCCTCACCAGAACTGGAGAGAAACAGCCAAGCAAGTAAACTCCAAATTTATTGTGATGGCAAGAATTCTGCTTGCTTGTTCTGTAAACTCAACTGGTTTATCAAGTTCTCTGAAAACAAGAGAACCAGTACAAGGAAGGGGGAGGAATAAAGTCTACCCCTCTTAGGGCTGAAATGCTGTAAATCAGGTCAGCTGTAACATGAAACTTTAGTTGCTGATTGCAAAACTCACTAGAGTGATAAGGAATCAAATTGTTCCAGAGGGAGACAGAGAGGAAGACAATCCCAAAGGTCACAAATCTCAGGCTCACCCCTCTAAACATACCTTATCCTGTATCACACATCTAGCTTACTTTTCCCAGGAAGTCATTATTTTTCCTAACTCCTATGTCTCCAAAGGATATGGATCAGCACTCAAAAAACATGGAGCAAAGGCTACCTCTCAGCCCTAGAAAGAATGCAGAAAGAGGAGACTACAGAAAGAGTAACAAGAGCCACCTAAACAATGGGCAATGCAGGGAGGAAGAGTGAGAGATGGACATATTTTGAAGGCAAGAGAAAAATGGGAAATGAGATTATTAGCAATAACATGCAGTTAAGAAGCATAAGCTTTTTCTTTTTAAGACCATCAATTTAATTCTAACCAGGCATCCCTGTTACTTTTATATGTGAGAAACAAGCTCTTTTGAACTGCATTCACTGAAGAGAAGAAACCAACCCTGATCATTGAAAGTTAAGGAGCAAGCACTCTCCAGGTCAGTCATCAGAACAGCTCTATCAATCAGGAAGTACAACACAGTCCCGCAGACTGAACTCTTTTAAAGGACTTTGGTCTGCAATCTTTTTTGATCATTTGCAGAATCATGAGAGGGAGATCTGTACCTCCAGTGCCAGTATTATTTTGACTGGGGGGACAGAGAGGGGGAGTATCTGGGTAATGTTTGGGGCATGCTCTTTTCTATACGTCAAAAGGCCTTGATCGGTTGCTTTGGGCTTTTTTTGTCCCTCCCATACACATCCAATGGAAATGATAATACTTGGTTTCAGGGCAGAGCCATGTGATAAGAGAACTGCACTCTGGTTTTTCAGATATATTGTTGGCATTGAAACACAGGTATTTGTGTGTGTACATAAAGTTATATCTGTACATGTCTTCATTTCTGTATTATTCATTTTGAAAAATTTTGAAACTGATTATTAAGTTAATTAGTATGTCCAAAGATTATTGCAAATGCTACCCATCTAAGATGCACATTCCATTAAATCCTCAGTAAATCAACTCCTGGCACAGTGGGAAGAAAGTTCTTGTATTTTAGGATTTTCTTGTTTTAATCTTTCAAGTGCCAACCCCTGCCCACTCCTATGGATACCCAAAGCTGTGTTTCAAGACATTCATATTTTGTAGCCATTGTTACCATAGCTATCAGCAAATAAAATCCTCAACATTCTTATACTCTAACACTCTGAAAGACTACTAGATATAGCACATACCATCAGTAAAATACACCATTGAAGAAATCCCTAATTCTTGCAAATACTATTAAGTATCAACTGGATTTTGCATGTTCAGAAAACAAAAAGTCATTCTTAAAGCTCAAGGAGAAATACAATTTACCTACCTTTCTGGTAGAAGAATTTTCGATAATAATATGCACCAAGGTCCACATGTTCAACGATGTATCTTTTCACTCTGTCTAGATGTAAAATCAGATTCTCCTTGGGAACTTCCAGAACTGCAACTCCAGCATTTGTGCAATGAGAACTCAGAGTCGACTCAAATGAGGCACTTTCACACCCACTGAAGGAACCTGAATTAGATTTGGAAAGGCTGATCTTCCTTTCCCCTTCCCCACCAATCTCATTACGAAAATAAGGACAACTCATCACTAGTTCATTGCTTTTATCATCCCCCTGGTCCATATTAAGACTTCCTTTTGAATTCAGGTCTTCAGTGCTGCCCATTGGAGAATTGAAGCTTGCAGAATGGGACAAGGGTGCAGAGACAAGTGATGCTACAGCAGCAGCAGATGCACCTGTTGTTGTGTTCCTTCTTTTAATAACATTATGCCTATTGATTGCTGCTTCATTTAAATCAAATAAAATACTCTGTACATCATAATGAGCAAAACACTTTGGACAAGTCCAAGGCTTAATGCTATCTTCTGACCTGTTGTCTTCAAGATCTGAAGACTTCCCAAGTTCCCCTTCACCTTTGGCATTACGCAGCTTACGAAAAATAGATGAATCTCCTGTTTCTGATTTTGAGCGTCTCTTCAGTGGCTTCTCCCTTTCCTTAAACAGTCTCAGGTTTTCCCTTTGAGTTATAGGCCCATCTATCACATCTAGAGAGAATCCTGAACCCTTGCTTCCACTGGCAATCAGAAGCTCACCGAGTTTAGTTGAGCCTGGGCTTCTCTGATCAGACTTTTCATCTTTATAGCCCTTCAATAAGTCAAAAAAACTTTCCCCTGAAGTTCCCTGCTTGTCTATGGAAGATGTGCTGCCATACTCTCTGTGCAGAGATGGTCCAGATTTAAATGTGGGTGAAATACATTCATCAAAACTATCCACATCAAGCTCACTTATGGTGATGTCGCTGTTGCTGCGCTGTCGTATTCTGCGAAGAGCTTTCCTTGGGGAGCTGGGATAGCCATCGGGTGTAAGAAACCTGGAGTCTAGATTCTCAGATTGTCTGGTCTTGTTTTTAAGCGTGCTCTGGATGCTCTTTAACATGACAGAATCACTAGCATTCAGGTTAACAGAACTTCCCTGACTCCCAGGACTGCTTTTAGAAGACATGCTGTCAAGGCAACTTGACGTTTCAATATCTTGACTAGATCTGCTTGTCTCCTTGATGTTCTCCTTCCTTGGGGGCCAATCAGCAATCCTTGCCCTGACCCCCATTTTAGGGACTCCAGGGGTAGAGGTAACGTGATGGGAGCTCTCATTGCGAGGAGGTCCAACTGGTGCCATGACTGCAGATCCTAAGCTGCCATTCTGTGACCTAAAGCGCCTCATGTAGAAGTCATCCGAGTGGACTTTTGAGGTGCCATCTGTTCCGACTGATACCCCAGTGGCAACAGCCCTTTCGGTCTGGGACCGCTTCAAGCTGGTCATGGTCTTTCAGTATGTTCAACCTTAATAAGTTCCAAAAAAGCCCACAGTCATTTCTGCTTTTTAAATGCACAGTTCTCTTCTGGAGAATAGTCTCCAAAATATACAATGGTTGCATGAGATCTTAATCATGGACATTTAAGGACACAGTTAAATGCTGAATGTCCCGAAAATTCAGATATTCAGTAGGTTTTGATAAGCAATAATTTCCTTTAACTTCTGCATTTTAAGAAGCAGCCATGCTCCAATACATTCAAATAGTTTTAACATCACTCAAGCTCCAAAATATCAGAGGTGTAATTGAATGGCTTATACTTCTTTTAAGCCTAGAACAGAAAAAAAAGAGAGAAAATAATTAATTCCTTAATACAGAACTTTTTTGGTAACTGATACTATCAAGGTAATTATTACACATAATTAATATTTTTAACAAACACGTTTTTGAATCACATTGATCACCATCACAAAAATGCAACACTGTGTTGCATGGTGTTGACGAGTTTTCTAGGCATTTTTGGGTTGCCTTCTGAAAGAATAATGCTGTGTTCTGATTCCAACAAATACAGATTTTTCCTTCTGCATTGATTACTGGTACTTTTTAGCTGGGTTAGTGAACAGTGTTAGAAAGCACTAGTAGGGAGCTTCTCAGCTAAGGACACATACAGCATACATTTCCCAGAGAAATTATATAAGAGCCAGGTCAGGACTCCAATTTTTATAATCACTTCAAAGAATTTACCATTTACAAGTCATACATCTTTGGATGCCATTAGGTATTAACACTACCTATTCAAATTACCCATTAATGTAAATATCTGATATGTTAACTTAAAAAAAAAAAAGGGAGGCTAATTAGAATAAAGTGTATAAAATTGTTAGAGAGGATGGTTGTCAACAACATTTATTTTGTGCTTTGCACAGCCTCATCTGCACATTAGCTGCATAGTCCAGAAAGCCCGTATTATCTCTGACCAGAGTTTACAACATATAAAAAGGTTAAAGCTAAATAGAAATACATACTTTTAAGTAACTTGAAAAAAGTTTCATTTATTTCCCTGGCTAATAAAATTTTGTCTACCACAGCTTCTGTATTATTCCAGCTTCACAAAGTCACAGAAATTAAATGCTTTCCCATGCCTCATCAGTACAGAGGTGATTACAAAGCTTTTAGTACACTGCCCTTTGAGGAGCTAAAAAAACATAATCCGCAAATACATCCTTGCTGGTAGAAGACAAAAGCATGGGATTGTCAAGATAAAATCTTGCATTGCTGTGTACATCCTTTAACACAAAGAAGTTAATAATTTTTCATGGCTGAACCAATCGCACAAAATGTGTCCTTTAAATATTTGACAAATGCGTGCAGAGATGCTGCTGAACCAGCACAGCATTGACAATACAGTATTGTCTAAAATCAAGGCTTTCTGATGCTTCCCGGAAAACCAGCACCTTCTGCAGTTCCAGAACTACAGTACTTTGCACCACACTAATTAAATACCAAGCGAGGGCACTTACTGCCTCCAAAGGCAGCATGTTTAAATTTCACTTGCCATATAAAGCACTTCTTTAAAATAGCTGCTCTTAATATAAAGCTCAACACATAAGGAATACTTAAAATGCAAGCTGAATGCATCACACGTAACAAGAACAGTGCGAGTCACCCAGGGTACAGGGTGACTGTATTTGCACAGGCATTTACATAAATGCAGCTCTTCTCCTTGTAATGCTGCTACAGTCTTACAATCATGGAATGGTTTGAGCTAGATGGGACCTTAAAGATCATCCAGTTCCAACACCCCTGCCACAGGCAGGGATGCCACCCATTAGATCAGGTCTTGAACATCTCCAGGGATGGGCCATCCACAAATCCTCTGGGCAGCCTGTTCCAGTGCCTCATCACCCTCACAGGAAAGAACTTTTTACCATTTAATTTAAATATTAAATTTTTGAGTTTAAAACTGTTCTCCCTTGTGCTATCACTATTTCCTCAGGTAAAAAGTCTCCATCTTTTTCAAAGCTCTCTTTAAGTACTGGAATGCTGCAATAATGTCTCCTCACAGCCTCTGCCAGACTGAACAATCCCAACTCTCTCAATTTGTCTTCTTAGAAGAGTTTCTCAAGCCCTCTTATCTTCACAGCCTTTCTGTGGACCTGGACTAAACAGTTTCACGTTTCTTGTTGTGAAGAATCCAGACCAGGATGCACTGCTCCAGGTGGGGTCTAACAAGGACAGAATACAGGGGAGACTAACACCCCTGGCCTTGCTGCGTTTGATGGAGTCCAGGATACAGTTGGATTTCTGCACTTGCAGCATTGTTGACTTCTTACAGCTTTTGTTCACCAGCACCCCTATGTCCTTCTCCACAGGGCTGCACTCAAAAAGTTCCTCTCCCAGTCTGTACTCCTGTCTGGGACTGCCCTGATCCAGGTGCAGTACCTTGCATTAGACCTGTTGAACCTCATTCGGTTCTCACAGACCCGCTCCTTCAGTTTGTCAGTGTCTTCAACGATGGCATCCCTTCCTTCTGTTGTGTCAGCTGCAGCACTCAGCTCTGTGCTGTCAATGATACTGCTGAAATAACAGGGTTTTTTCTAATTAGAATAACTTTAGAAAGGCAGTCTACCCATGCTGCTGTTTGAAAACTACTGAATTCAGTATTCAGCCGTAACTTACAATTTTCACTCTCCAGCCTAAGAACTAATCAGGCTGGTGAAACAACTTTGCGCATCATCAGACCAAGGAAGGGAAAACTCAAACACTGTATGCCAGGACACAACCTAATCTTCTGCCCATACTTTTCAAAGTATGTCTATCAAAGTGCCTACTTTACAAGGTGCCTATCAAAGAGTGTTTAAGCACTATTAACCTCTATGAAATGGCAACACTTCACCGCACTTCCTAAAGATCTATACAGATCTTGCTTTTACAGGCAGGACAGAAGGAAAATAGAATGAAAACTGATAAGGATTTAGAGCAGGAGAATGCCAGGCTAAAAGGGATCGTAAAGGAAGAGTCAAGCTGAGGGTTGAGCATAAAACATGCAGGAGTTTAAGCATAAAACATCCACTACCACAAACTGCTCTTCATAGTCTGCAGTGAAAGCCAAGATTTGTCCCTCTCTGTTCCCCTTCCACCAACATTAACTCTGAAAGCAAAGTATACACCTCCTCCCCCCACAAATGCTCTTCTACTGAAACACATCACCTAGTAGTACAGGTTTGTCATTAACTTCACGGCATAAGTTCACAGCAACTCTAAAAACTCCCAAGCTTGGTGTTGACCATATAAGCACCCAAATACCACCAGTTCTCCCTACCTCCCCAAATTATATGTCTTCCCTTAAAAATTTTCAGGACAACAATCCTAAGTAAGGATATGGATATACAAACGTATCTCTAATCACATGAAAAAATATAACTAAGTGGTCTATGTGACTTACTCTTGACCTTTTGTATACATGGTTTTGTCATTAGTTACATGACCACACAGTGCATTTTCCAAAGGAAATTCTCTGTTCCCGACTCAGCTTTATGCATGTCTCACTCTGATGACCAGTTTTTTCATGTTCTGCAGGTTTTTGGAGCTGTCCTCCTTCATCTGCTGTAGCAGTTGGAATACAGACCATAAATGATTACAGTAATAGTTACTATCATACTCTGAAGTAGCTAACTCCGTCATTGACTGTGTCTATATTAATTAAATCACTATTCAGTCAAATTTTTTTTGAGAGTGGAACCACCTGTCCATGTTTATTTCTCTAGACCTTCCCAGCCTTCGAATTAGACCCAGGTGTCTAATTCGAGACCTAACAGCCCGGTGTAAAAGGTTTGATTAGTTTCAATCAAAATAAAGTGAAAACATTACATTTGATAACATCAAAAACTCCTAAAGCACAGGTCCTGGGAACACTGGTTATCAGCTTTAATGAAAATAAACAACAACAGCAGTCTGTACTTTAACCTTTTCTAGCATTCATTATTTGCAAAACACAACAGCATCAGACACAGAGCAAATCTCACTGGATTTAAAAGACCAGTAACAGGTGTTATTTTGAACAGGAAAACCTGCCAGAACTTCAATATTAAGCAGCAAAAATGCTAACACAGAACATGCAATACATTAAAATGAGTTACAACTACAACATCAGCAGTATGGTACCTACTTCTTCTAATGCCAAGAGCAGCATTTGTGAAGAGTAACAAATCCTACTTTGTTACCATTTCAATATAGAAAAAAATACATCTTAAGATAGAGCTATGAATATCTATGCAAACACAATACAGCAAGGACAAACTAGCATAACCATGAAAATGTACTTTTCCAATTCATCTCAACTCACTGAGGAGGCCAACAAAATAATCAGATGAACAGCTATATAGAAAAAATGAAAACCAAATGCAAAGACTACTGAAAAAAACTTAGTACTAAATATATCAACTAAAAACCTGAATAGAGAGTTAAGAGAATAATCATAAAACAAATTATCTGCTTATCAGATTCCATACAATAATTAGTAAAGCAATCCAAGTATCTGTTCAAAATAGGTTTCAGATACTTAGAACAATTTTATTGTTTGTTTTTACCAGTACCAGATGACTAAGCATCTAATCTCAACTCAAAATGAGCACAAATCTATTTCATACTTTTGCTTATACCTTTTATACCTTATACCTTTTTAAAATCAATTTGCTGTCTCCTCCAAAGCCAAAGTTTCAGGTGCAGGAAAAAAACCACTCCTAGAAAAGTTTAAAATGACCCTCTAGCTGAACTGCAAGATGGTTTTTCAGACTCCATTCTTAAAAGGCAGGGAAGTCAAGGATCTTGATTTGTTATTTGTCATGCCCGAAGTTACACACCCAGAAAAATGAAGACCTACCAGTCAAGATTTCATCTAGAGACCTTTGGAATACAAAGCAGCAAATACAAGTAGTTGATCAAGAAGAACTGTCTCACTCAAACCAGTTCAGGATAGTAAAAAAGCCTCAACTACTGCATAGTAGGCAGTTTCTATCTTGGATCTAGTTAGACAAAGAAGACAATTCAACAACTACTGGTTAAGATGAATGGAGGACAGGAGCTCATGCCTGACACATCAATTCAGATACCTTCTATTACAACTTTTCCTAGCTTTAGTTATGTGGAATCATGCTCTTTTTCCCTGCAAAGTAGTGACTTTGCCCACAACTGAGTCTTACTTGATAAGATTCAGCAATTACTCTTATCTGCTGAGAACATGATAAGACTCCGGATTCTGGAACCATGGGTGCTAATGATCCTAAATAGTCTGATGTCGACAGAGATAGATTTGGGGGCACCAAATTATTCATGACTCAATGTTCCAAAGGAAAGACTTCATACTTCACCATCAGTCCTTATTTTAAAAGTGGCATTTTAAAACGAAAAATTTGAAAATGAGTGAATCTGTTTCAACTTAAAGGAAAGTCTTGCTTTTGCCAAGCCTCCATACCATGGACCTGCTCCACTCCAAACAGTAAAACATAGTAGAGGATGGCATGGAAAATGCCACATATTGCCAGGGATACTTTAAAATCACCAAAGCTGTAGGATAAGGAGATCAGAATAACATTGTACAGCAAGCAGTTGTGAAAAACTTAACTGATATCTTCTCTGTTCCGTGGGGTTTACTAAAACACAGTCAATTCAGGAAATGCAGTGCAACAACACAGACATTACTGGCAGCAATCCTTGCTAACTTTTACTGGGAAAAACAGTATAAGCTTCTGAAAACTAGAAGCTCCTCTAAAGCTAGAAAAATAAATGAGAAGGAGGAAAAATATTTTATATAAGAAAGCTTATCTATTTGTCACAAATTCTTACCTGAATTATAACAGATCAAACCCCAGGAGGGAATATTAATTTATCAGCCAATTAAGTTATTACATGTACAAAATAATGTCTAATTGCATAAAATTAATTCATCAGAGGAGAAAAATTCAATTTAGCCTTTTGAAATACTTTATCTGGTTACCTATTATTAACTTTATCCTTTTCTTCCCAGGATTACTTCCATCATTGTAATTGCAGGAAAGCTAAAAGGTTCATCTTTCTGAGGAAGATTTTACAAACTGAAAATCTATTTGAAGAATAGTGTTTGGTATTTTACTAACTTACTGGTTTCCTTTTTTTCAAACTTAGCAGAATTGCTGGCTTTGTGTCACCTGAGTTTGTGCTAACTGTCAGCTCTGCATAGACAGACAGGTTCCCTCACCCTCCCTTTCTTTTCCCTCCACCAATTTATGAGTCTACAAAATTAGTCAGTGATTGACATGTCAGCAAGTCTCTGTTTCTGCCTTTTTCTCGGAATGTTTCCTTGCACCCTAACCATCAGAAAAAAAAACCTTTGCTCTGAGGACACCAGGTGCCATCTGCTGCTGTACACACAATGATCACCTGCACTGATCTGCTGGGATTTAGCACTGCTTTATTCTTAGCTCCATTCTGTGCTGAACTAGGTGATGCAAATACACATGAACCTAGGCAAGGTTACATTGATTTTAGGGTGTAACATAACTACTGTGAGTCACTACCAGCAGCTTCTGCACTCTGCAGTACATGCCTCTCTCCAGACAAAGCCAAGCTCGCTCTGCTTTCACGGTGGAACATGCGGGGGATGCGCAGTCACTAGGAACGGGTGCTGAGCCGAGCACATCACTGTGGCACTCAGCTCAATTTGCTCCCCCAGGTTTCGAGCCCTGGTAACCATGGTGGTAAAGCATCAGCTGGCTCAGAGCACAGAGAACCAGCTGGCCTCCCTGTGCACAAGACCATGAACTTACACTCAATAATCATAATCTCCTGCAGTCAGTGGTAAATGCTTGTGACATAACAGGATGGTAAATGAAGCATAATAAAAGCTATCAAACTGAGATAGATATAGCAACACAGGGGACAGTAATCTCCCACCTGTGCACTTCGGCACATTTTGCTCTGTTATGATTTCCTACTCATTATTCACCAAGCAAACACAACAATATCTCAAAGCCAGAACTGCATCCTCTGTTTTCACATCCATTTCATATGCATTAATCAAGACATGGATATCACAATTCTCAAGTGTACAAGCTGCTGTTGCTGAAACAAATACTTGAAAACTCCTTTTAACTGAGACAGAAAGTAAGACTGAGAAAAGGACTGCACATGGTCATTCCTACTTCAACACTCATGGTCCATTTTGGTACCAGTGTCAGTCATCTAGTTAATTAAGTATAGAGTCCCCTTCCTGGAAGGTAATTTATAGGATCTAAAAGGCAGATTACAAGTCTTACTATATCCTATACTGTATTCTATTCTTGGAACAAAATTGTTAATAACAACTTACTTTTGGAAGGAGTGCTTGCTCTCTAGGAAACGAGGTTACATCAGTGGCAATATGAGAGCAAATTATTCCAGCTCACAGATACCATCTCTAAAGAGAGCAACTTTTGACCAGCTACAAAACAGTATCATTTTTAACCCTCCCTTTTCTTATTTTAAATATGCTTCTTCTCTGTTCCTCAGCTTGTAGCTGTTGCTATATTGCATCCCTGGGTAATGGTTCCAGAAACAGACCACCCTTCCTGATGTGTGAACTCTTATAAAAGGTTGAATAACTGATAAGTGTCCAAGTTTATCAATGACTAATATCTATGACAATCTGACCTATGAAGAGTCCCAAACCAAAATAACAATAACAAAGAGAAAACAGACTAAGAAACATCCTCCCCCAAAATGGGCTGATACTTCCTGGCCTAGATACAGTTCAGTGGAAGAGCTACAAATTCCAGTAGGTGCCAGGGATACCCTTTTCCGAGGTTTGCACTCTTGCTCATACTTGCATAGCACAAAGGCCCATACAAGCCCTTTCTCCTCCAGCGTGGCCACCATTTGTTTGCAGCATATCTTTGGTACCAGTACAAAGACAGAATTTAGCCTGTGGTCTCTGAGCTGCCTCCACTGGCTCTGTTCATGCGGGCCATACTTGGCAAACAAGCACACAGACCTCACCATGTCACAAACATCAGAGTTGAGTGAGACCTCAGTTTGGAAGAAGGGTAAAGAGGGTACTTAACCTACTACCTCTCCAAACTTCCAGTTTGGAGTGCAACTCAAAACTAATTTAATTTTTCTTCTAACAGGTGTTGGATTGCATCACTAATTTGTTAAAAAGATTATTTTAAAAATATAAGGTCATAATTTTGCTACCATTTGAGATCTTTTTCTCAAGACCATTAATACTCCTTTATTCTATCACTGCAGTTGCTTCTCCCTAAACTACTGATTTGGTAAAAGGATTGCAAGGAGCTGGTCTGCTGCCTTCATGCAAGTTGTCCAGCTCTCAAACCTCCACAGAGCACTATTTCTCCATAGGTTGGCTGATAATTAAGTCATGTGTTTAAGGGAGAAACAAAAGCAGCTTTTCAAGAGCAAAAGTTAAAATTTACCTAAAATTAATAGGCTTTGTTTCCACAACCCTTATGTTAATCACCTAGAGAACCTTTCACATTCATGAAGATGCTCTTGCAACCATTGCTCCTGCTTCAAAGGTATTGCTTCAGTGCTGGACTGAATTACAAGCAATTACAAGATGAGCACCCACACCAGAGGTGCTCATCAATTTCTGCACCACCACCACTCCTTTGCTGACGTCCCAGGCCCCTTCAGCAGCTGGTCACACACAGTCTCCTGTCACTCTAAGCCCAGCTGCTGGTGCTGTTGCCAATCCCCCTGCACAATCCTTCCTTGTCAACCCTGGGATCCTCTGCCATGCAGCTTTTTTTGGCCCCAGTCTCCAATGGGATAGAACAAACTCCATCAGTTTAGAATTTCAGGCCTCAATTTGCTCCCTCAATGAGAGTCATTGAAAAGACAGCTGAGCATCTCATCAAACAAAATATCATTTCTTCAAGCTTCCCAATAACTCATAGTGTTAAATTAATTTGCTTCCTTATCAGCTAATGTGAAAATACCAAGTAGATCATTACTCAAATCTGTTACACTTCCTGTATATTAAAAAAAAAAGTTAATATATTTTCCCCTAAAATATATCATTTCCTTTTGTGTGTATATACCATGTATATTTTTGTGTATATACATCTACATATATTTACACATAAGATGTTAATGTTATATTTCTAATGCTTCTCTAGAATAAGTACTTAAATATAACTTTAGCAAACGTGGTAATTAACCCTCATGTCATTCTAAGACTTCACACTAGTAAATGTGCTTAATGAACTGCATTCACTATTGCTATATGAAGAAAACAAAATTAAAGCTAAACCTAACAAACATTGACTGTATGTTTCCACATGAAATTTTGACTCTAATAACCTGGAATGTGCCCTGCAGCATGAATCTTTTAGATATTCAGATTATTCAAACCTTAGACAAAGACAACACAAACTAATTACGTTGAAAATTACAGTTCAAACTATAAAGTCACCCAGGGCTACAGAGAGCAACAGAGATTCTTTTCACAGTTCACGTGTTTGAACAGATAAGAGAGCACGTAATTCTCAAACAATCCTTGCAAGAAGAACAGCAGTTTCCATTTCAAGTGACTGCCACATCCAGTCAAGTGTGCAGCACCAAGAAAGGAAGTCAATTAGAAACCTTAGAGAAAGACAGTAATTTGTAGCAAAAACTTGAACAAATTTTTTTTTTAATCCTTTAATTGTGAACATCTGTAATATTCAAACTGAAATGCACTCAGTGAAACCCTCCACAGCCTCTCACTACAAATCCTTTTGGGAAAAACTAAAAACTCAGTAAAATTCTTTTTATCAATATACCAATTTATCTTTTTCAAATTGCAAGTTTTGTATTACTATACTGCTAGGCTCTTGAAAGCATATTGGTGTATCAGTGTAAAGAACATGATCTAAGAGTGCAGATCAACAGAAAGTAAAAATAAACTTCCCTAATAAAAATAGGTTAAAACAAAAGGTTTAAAGAAAAAAGTTAACTGTTTGATATTGATCTTAGAAGACAAAACATTAGTAAGCAAGAGATTTTATAAGAAAGCAAGAATAATTTTCAGCAACTCTTCACGTTAATATGTTTTCCATTCTTTTAATTTTGCTCTTAGACCATCAGCTTCATACTTTGCCAGCAATCACTTCACTCACAAACATGCAATCCCATTTACAAGCCAAACTCTGGTGTCCTTTCAGTGGAACACTAAAATAGGGCTCAAAATCAGTTATGTATCAATTTCCAAAAGGATTTTAAAATGACTGCCACTAGCAACCACCTAGATCACTGTTAGTGTGATATTGATGGATTACTGCATGCTGCATTTCTCCCATATGCCCCATCCCAAAGTGGGAATACTGGGCACAACCTTCTTTTTGGAACCACATTTTGTGTTTTCTGAAGCCTACTTTATCCATACAAGCAAACAAAAATGACCAGATGAAATAATATTTTTCTTCAGACAATTAAACTGTTCACATAGAAGGCATGGCAACAGACTCAGTAAGTCACATATTTTTAGAGCAGTGCTTATGGCAGCTCCTCCCATTGCTCCAATGCAACAGATCCTCCCAAACTAAAAAGGCTGTGGTCTTTGTCCAAGGAAGATGCTTATTTACTAGTTCGCTTTCATTCAGAGTTAAAGATGGGGTCATCCCACAGACCAAAAAAGAAAACCATCTTAAATTACTATTTGACACACATGCTGTGGAAATCTAACCTTATGAGGAACCATAAATCCACCAGAATTAAAAAAAAAAGGCTTTTGTGCATCTCTAACTCTTATACAACATAAGAAGGTGTGACATCAGAGACCCCTGGGGATAATTCACTTTCCTGTTTTTGACAAAACACATATAAAAAGCTTTTTGTGCTTGACAAGCACATTTATTTTCTAAATATATGCATTACATATGTATTTTCCAAAATGCCATATTCATGAATATGAAGGAACAAAGACTTCAACCTCCACACAGGATTGTATAGAGGTTTTTTGGTTTATCTTCCTTTAAAATGTCATTTAAAATGGAGACTAAAAGAAGCACAGTTTTAAGTAAGACTTCACCAGTTTTGGGGGCACGAAAATACATCAGAAAAGTATGGATGGAACCATACAACTGACAGGAATTTAAGAGCACTAAGTGCTCTCTCACCAGGTCACAAAGATGAGTATGTTACATCCATTACTGATATCACCTCAAAAACTGCAAAGGATGTCTGAAGCTTTCAATGTGAAATGCAAAAGAATGACAGATTAACCTGCAAACAGCTCCAAAAACCTAGCAGGGAACAGAGTACAACAACAGAAACCTTGTACTCTGCTAAATGAACAAATATTACAATGGCATTCCCCTTTTCTGTATGGGAATGTACACAAAAACATGAGGCAAAAGCCAGACTCGTAGTACATAAACTATTATTCTACATCTAAAATACTTCAAGTACTAATAATGATGAATAAAACAATGTAGAAAGGGACAAAAACCATGTGCAAAAACATGTAGTTACTCAGCAGAAATCTGCATCCTGCATGATTACAACATTTATGGTTTAGAAAAAAATAAAGGTAGATATAAATATTTCAGTTGATTCATTTCTTGTGAGCACTGTGCTACGAGTGGGTGTTCAGGCTGGATTTCACAGGACTTAGAAGAACTCTTCATCTGCAGAAAACCAAGAAAGGTTACCTGGAAAATCTCTCAACAGGTAGATGAGACCCTTTGATTTGATGATGTGGGTGTGCTATGTTCTACAGTCCTGCCATAGACTATATGGTCAAAGCAACTGAGAGCATCCAAGTAGACAACACTCCTGTTTTAAAGATAGCAACACCAGTCACTCACTGAGGGCACAGTGTTATCTCCAGCAACTGCAACAGGAAAATAATACATACCTGGCCACCTGCATCAACTCTTCATGAGTGACTGTGAAAGTGTGTGCACAACTCATTGTGTGAAGCAGCCTACACCAAACTGCAACACCAGGGAGAAGCAAATAAGCAATTCAAGTCATGAATCCAGACAGTCAAGCTGGCAAATCAGGACACAAACTGAGAAGAGCAAGCAAGGTGGCAGCAACATCTAAAAACACACTTTGCAATTTAAATAGGAATCAGTCTATTACAAGCACACATATGCCAGCAGTACTGGCACTTCATCCATATATTGTTAAACCTAAGAATAAAGTTTAGGTAAATGGTTGGATACTACCAGTTACCTCAAAGCATAAATAAACTTGTGTGTGCTTGACTTGCCCACCTGTCCATGCAGGTCTTCTATCAACTGCCTTTCTAGCCTAAAACCTAAATTACTCCTTACAAGATTTATTAACTTTTCTGTAAGTTGAGCTAGAACAACTCACAGTCACTACAAAAATAAGCCTCCAGCCAAACATTCCAAGTACAGCCCAGCATGTCCATTTGAGATTTTTTTCATTATAATCTAAGGAAGTATGATGAAAAAAAGTCTTTTTGCCTTATGTGATTTTTTTTCTCCAGTCATGGTCAGTAAAAGGAAATATCTACATCTGTTCCTAGTTCACATGCATGAAAAACATTTTATAAAATGAAAACAGATTTGAAATAATTTAAATTCCAACACTAAACCTTCAAAAGTAAATTACCTACAGAAAGTACATGTGTGGGTGTATTCCTGTTTCACTGCATCAACAGCCTTAATCAGGCTTGCATACTATTTCTGATTATGGTTCATTATATAAAATCACGTTGATAACACTTCAGCAAGAACATTCCTTAACCCTTTCTGAAAAAAGGAAATATCATTCTTGCACCAGTTTTCACCCTTGCTGTCTGTGTTTGGGGATGACTTTCTCCAGCCAACTGTAAACCACAGGAATCCCCATCAGTGAAAAGGCTGCAGCTCCTCCCTGGGCCGAGTCTGGTGACTCCTGCAGACGACTCCGCAGCTCCACTTGCCCCTGCTGCCCCCAGGTCCTTGGTGATCCTCCCCAAAAAGCAGATTTGGAAGGCTAATGCACCTCTCTGCTCATGTGAAGTCAAAATTATTCCAATTGCATCAACTGGAGCCACATATCACCTGCTCAAAAACTGAAGGCCCTGCTCGGAGTTCTGAGGAGTAGTTAGGAATACAAACACTACTCTGAAGCCCAATATGTCTTTTCTGATTTGCAGGGCTGCATTTTCCTAGGCACTACAGTTTCTTTTTTGGTTTTGTGTCTATTCCTCTATTACTCCAAAATGGGGATTTTATTATCAATATACTGTATTTTCTGTGAGCCAGATCAATATCTGAAAACTACTTCAAAATATCAGCAATTGTGAAGCATAACTTATAACTTCCCAGTAGGATTTCTGACCAGAAAAGGATCATGACTGTGCTCCACAATCTGCTTGTAAATTTCAAAATAAACTGGGTCTTGATTTCATCCTGTAAAGACTAGATGATTTTGAACATTGAGAAACTTTACTCAGTGATACTATCACTATGAAAAGCAATTCATCTTTCTATATGCAACATGGAATTTTTTTCTAGGAAAAACTTTCAGAAGAACGGTTGTTTTTTATGAGAATTTCAGGAGCTGATTCAGTGAACAGTCTGATTCATCAATGCAAAACTTTATACTCTCACTAAAGAAACCCTCTTCAGTAATTACATGAGTTTAAGTCTCTAGGATTTTACAGAAAGAGGCAAATATAATTAAGCTGTTTTATGTGCACAAACGTGTTTGGAGGAGGGTTGTGGGGAAAGGCAAAAAAAAAAAAAAAAAAAAGAAAAAATTTTGAAAATAATGAAACCCTCAGGAAATGAACTCATGAGCACTGCAATGGGATTAGAGCAGAGAGATCTATCTGGTGCTGGCTGCACACACACACAAAAAATGTTACAACCTAAACCACTGTATGGCTAAATCCACAGATACTTATTTTTTTCACCACTTTGTACTTCAAGCCAATCATACAGTCATCATTTACCAAATTCAGTGAGTCAGTTTTTGAAGTAGTGAGACACGGCTCAAAATAAGATCACAGTTTTAAAACTGCCTGATAAGCATGGAATCTGAAGATCACAGAAGTGTTTCAAAATACTAACTTTTATAATGAAAATATTTGGTTTCCTTCCAAGTAAAGTACTTGGACCAGTTTCTGCTCCCCTATATTTTAATACACTTGCCAGAACTTCCACTGAGGATGAGCACTCATTCTAGTTGAAAATCTCTCTAAAATGAAACATAAAACTTCTGACAGCTGTGAGTGGTTCAGTTCAGAAGAGGGAGTAAAAGTTTTAGGTGAATCTTTTATTTCATATTAGGAAAAAAAATACAAGTACTGGAATAAATTCTACCATGCAACAAAATAGATTTCTAAAGCTTTACTCTGGTTTTGCAGTTGGGGGGGAGCGGGGGGCACAGGACTTGCATGCTAGAAAGTCGTGCTGTGACCACTGAAATATTACAAACAGCTCTCTTACCACAGAAAGAGAGAATTTCTATAAAACAACTAACAAAAATGCGTGATTAGTTATCAATCATAACCATGACTTATGGATGCCAAAACCTGTCTAAAAAAAATGGTCAGGTAAGTCCATATACAAAAAATGTCATCAGGGGTCTCAAGTGCAAATAGTTCAACATGAAGTTGGGGAAGTTCCTCGGTCAGATTTCTAGAAACTAGGAAAACATAGCTGAGATATGCAACTATTTATTTACCCCTACCTTTCTCTTCCATACAGATACAGCACTTGCCTGATTCAGAAGTGCTCTTGGCTATGTTCTTACACAAGATGAGATCACCAAGTTTTATTAGTAAAAGAAATTAGCTTCAGGGAATAATGTTTTTGTATTGCCAACTCAGATGAAAAGCAGGAACTTTTCAGGAGCCTTGAAGACTGGAAACTTGCACTGGTCCAAAGTTCCAGTTAAAAACTTGGTAACTACTTCTGTATTGCAAATCTGTCTCCCAAAATCCACATGCTACTCTACTGCAACGGGTTTTTAAAAACATCATTAGGTCAGAACAGCCCATAAACTAAAACAAACAAAGAAACAGGCAAGGAACATAACAGAAAATGTTTGGGGAGTGTTAGTATAGCCTAATGCAGCTTCTGGAAACTAAATTACTTTCAGAAGCAGGTTGACTTCAAAATATTCATTTAAGACCGATGCCTTACACATCAGCTATTCACAAGGCTGTCTGTCAAGTGACAAAAAAAAAAAGCATTTTCTTGTTTTGCCAGTTTGCAAGAACATGCAATCAGAGCACAAGGACTACCATTTAACGGGTTATTTTTAAAGCCAGCTTGAGGACTTCTCCTATGACACCAATTGCTCTATCAAAAAACTCTTTCCTTGAAAAGCCCTGTCCTTACTCTACTGAACCTAAAACATGAGCATTTAAGTCAAGTCTTCTCTGAATTGCCCCCCAAAGCAGACTTTGGGTCTGTCCTTACTGATTATAGATCAAGTCTACAACGCCACACTCTAAACTACCATTAATTAGCTGGAGCGGCACTCTCCATCCCCAGCTCACAGACAGAAAAGCTTTTGACAAAGCCATGGGAGATAATAGGATGATGTAAACCAAAAACAGAAGAGTGGAAAGGCACAAGATTATTTTAGCAGTCAGAGAATCTGAATAATAAGAAAATAAATATTGAAGGAAAAGGACGTGCCTGAAAAGACAAAAAACCTAATGCCTTCTTTTCCTTAATGTTATTTATCCATTCATTTATTGCAGCCAATAATGAAAGTACTACAAGCCTGCTTTCTAAAATAGAAGAGAAAGCTTTGAATTCAAGGTGAAAAGTACATTATATACCATCAACAGTACCTACCATAAATTTAAAAATCCGCATACACTAGGAGACGTTACAGAGCTGTGCACTGCTAGTATGCAACAGTACTATATAACTGATCATGAAGGGAAAAAACACCCTTGTGATTCTGACATATTTTAACTTAACTTTGCAGAGAGGGCACCGGGAACAGACCGGTATCGCCATTTTCCAAACCATGTTGCTTGAGAATCAGTATCTTAACTTCCCACTCACACAAAGTCATTGCATCAACGCCCACTAACTCTATCTTACTTAACTTCAAGAAGAAAAGTCATCAGTTCAAAGTATGCCAAGAGAAAATATTTTAGTTGTGAGTATATGTGGAATGAGAGCAAAATAGGAAAGTGAGAGAAAAAAGCAGAATGTAAGGCTTCATGCAAAGAAACTGGGATGATGCTGCATTAGTGCTAATACATATGAAAATTAAATCAATGGATCTCCTTCCACTGCTCCTGCAAATCATTGCTTAGAGAGAAAAGCATCTGGGAATCATGGAATAACATCCTTTTAAATACATGTAATAATCTCAGTTACATGATGCTGAAATTCTTGAGGTCATTACACTTCATGGACTGAATATGATTATTGCTGCTGTGAGAATTCAGTTTTAGCAATGCTGATAACACTGAAATTTTTGTGAAAACCATTCACCTTCCCATACAGATGAAGAAAAAAAATTTTGAGGAACAGAAGAGAGTTTTAATTCCTCCGTTCTTACTTAGCACTGTGGTTTCATCTAAATTACATACCCAAAGTAAAGTAATGCAGTCCTAAATTACTAAAGCATCTGAAGAAAGGAATAAATTATAAAACAAATGTTTATTTTAAAATACAGTGTCCTGGTTTTGGCTGGGTTAATTTTCTTCATAGTGGCTGGTATGGGGATGTGTTTTGGATTTGTGCTGAACACAGGGCTGATGACAGAGTTATTGCTGAGCAGGGCTTACAGAGCCAAGACCTTGTTTGGTTTTGGTACAGCCACACTGGTGAGGAAGTTGGGGGTGCATGGGAGGTTGGAAGGGGACACAGCCAAGGGCAGGTGACCCCAGCTGATCAAAGGGACATTCCAAACCATGTGACATCATGCTCAGTATATAAAATCGGGGGAAGGAGGAAGAAGGGGGTGCATTTGGAGTGATGGTGTTTGTCTTCCTACGTCTCTGCTCCATGTAATGGGGCTCTATTCTCCTGGAGATGGCTGAGCACCTGCCTGCCCAAGGGAAGCACTCAGTTAATTCCCTGATATGCTCTGCTTCTGTGAACAGCTTCTGCTTTCTTCCCTATTAAACTGTCTTTATCTCAGTCCAGAGTTTTCTAGCTTTTACCTCTCCAATTCTCTCCCCAGTCCTGATGATGGGGGAGTGAGCTAGTGGCTGATTGGGCCTTGGCTGCTGGCTGGGATTAAACCAAAACAGTTTCATTTATTTCCATTGTATGAACACTATTTTTATTTTAATACACTTCCAGCTGCAGTACATTAACCCACAGCACTAGTGACAAACCAGCAGAACCCAACTCACATCAAGAGTAACACATTCCTCCCTGCCTGACATCGCCTCAAACAGGAGGTCAGAGTTCCCTGCAGGTGAGTCCACAGAAGGAAACAAAAGCATCGAGAACACAGACCTAAAATTGAACTTCACAAAGACAGAAGGCAATGCTTAGTGCAGAGATTAAGTAAAAGTTGGAGAAACAGAAACTATGATGAGAACTACTTGTGAAGGTAGTCCAAGTACACCCAGGAACATTAGCTTCCAGTTTTAAAAACCATAATGAAAAGTTCATAAATAAAAAACTAGTTAAAATACTGCTAAAAAATGTTTAGCTGAGTTATGTATCAGGACAACAGCTACTATACTTAAAACACTGTAAAAACACACCTTTATCATCACTGATAATACAGAAATTTCTATACAGATAGGCCAAAAATATTAAACCTGCATTTCTGGAAAATGACTCAGCAGGTAACAAATTACTGTACTGTTTTTGACTTGCAGGTAATATGTAGTGCTATAGCAATCTGGTGAGCAGTCTGAACAGATGCTGACTGATAATGAGAAGATATGGCAGCAGAAAAGTGCTGTGTTTCTTGGGTATTGATCCTTACAAATATGGCTTTAACTCAACAACCTAACTGCCAGTAGAGAGGTTGTATTAGCACATAATTCCTGTGCCTAATGATCAATAGTTAATCAACAGAGGAGAAAATGAGCAGAGAGAACCCATTGGTGCATACAGAGAATTACCAGATACCTTGAAATACTTGTGCAAAATTAAACATGTTGGTAATGGGAAGACAACAACCCTTTACTAAGAAACAGTACTTTCATACATGAACTGGCAACATAAGTAATTTATTATCCAAATCACTATTCAAAGCAGAACAGAAGTAAGGAGACCGTACTGCACTACTATATTTTGCAGTTAAAGTAATTCCTCATATTGTGAATACTTAGAAATTCCTCTTCTGCATTCTTAGTTGTTTTGGAAAATTTTTAAGTCTTTTGCAAATATTTCCACAGTGTCAGGTAAAAGGTTGATAACTGCCAAGCTGAGGGACTCAAGAATGCAGAGTTCCTACAAGTACCTTTAAAAGCCTTGATTTGGGTAAGAAAAAATACAAAGATTCTTTGTTCCTTCTGGATATACTCAGACCTTAATTATGACTTAGTGATCCTTTTAATCAAACTCCTTTGTCACACATGCCAACAACTCAATGTCTTTTTTTGAGAGCAGATCATAATGTCAAGTATGTAACCAACATGTTAAGAATCACAAATCAAACCTCAGGCCTATAAGCACCTGGATTAAAAAAAATTGTTTTCAACCAGTACTCACTTTACAACTGTGACAAAAAACCCTTATCAGTAGAAAACATTAATATCATTAATCCTCTTGTTAGACCTAGAAAATTATTGCAGGGATAGGATGACAATCAGATTTTAAGTGGATTTTTTTGGCTAATGTAACAAAGATGACTTTTAAGTCAAATAATTACTTGAAATAACCACTTTGTACACAACCAAAACAACCAGTACACCAGGCTGTCCCACAGAAGATGTGCAATAGCGAGGTATTAAATTCTTTAAGCAAATGGAAAAAAAAAAAAGTTCATCACTAAGGAGCTCCCATTATCAACAAGCTACAGTTTTGGCCAGAGAACACATTACTGTGGTATGCAGTATGGTATGCACTGCTTCTCTAATGAAGTCACTAGCCAGAATAAAAAAAGACATCGTAGCAGTATGGATCTCTCTTCAAGATAGAGGTCCCTTCTGGATCTTTTTACTTTACATACATAGGAAGAAAGTAAGGCACTGTCAGTCAGTAATGAAAGACTGAAAAAAAATCGACTGTGAAACAATCCTCAAGTTCATCTTCCATTTAAGAAAAAAACATGCAGGTTTATGAAATGTAATTACATACATTTATTTCCAACTGTCTTCCTATTACCTCAAAAACTCATTGTTATTTCCTTTTTCTCCAAAATCAAGGGCCAAAGTTGATTTCTATATCCTTGATGCACACAAGCGTGCATACACTAATAATCAAGAATACTAGGGGTCTCCTGTGAACTGGAGACAGAAACTTAGTCAATTGCTCTATTAACCTGCACAGCAAATGGGCTTCCCTTCCATGCTCCTTCCTAAGGATGCATGCAGGAATGTACCAAAAATTTTCACAACAGATAACAAAATGACTCTGACTCACTTACCAAGTAAGAAATTGAAAACAAAACCATGAGAACCAAGTATTTAAAAGATGGAGTAGTGATCTGCAAATGTAGCCTCCTCCTCTACCACTACCAAATTATGAGATGAATTTTTTTATTCTACTATGTAAGGTGCTAGGATGCATAAGAATTGGGGTATTAATTATGGCATCTATCATGCCACCATCATTTTTAGGTCAATTTCTAGTATTCCTGTACTACATTTTCATCACTAGTTCCATGTACTTTGTCAATGGCAGGAGATAAGAGTCATCAGAAGACAGTGGTATTTCAACTAGTTATGGCTGTGTCAATGAAGAACTTGCAGCAAGAAGGAAAAATCCAACTGAAACTGGAGAACAGCATAAAACAAATTTTTCTCTGCCTTTTGCAGAAAGTCATTTTTTGGCCTGGTGTAGTAAGGGAGAGAGAATTTGCTACAGAGATTCAGGAGACTGAAGCACAAGTCCTCTGCACCATTAAAAATCCTACTGAGCACATTAATATGTGAAATTCCAGCAATGCACAGAACTTGTGCTGGCCATCCTATTAATGCTGAAGATTACAATACAGCAACAGCTTTTATCTGATACCCCATAGCTGTGACAACCAGAGAGAAACAAGTAAGTAGAATGCATTGAAATTGCCTACACTTCCAAATTTTTCTAAACAAAATGATGTTCCTTACAAACTGAGAACTTAGAGAGTTTCATAATTTGAATGGTATTGGAGCCGGCTCCTCAGAACAATTATTTAACCAATGCTGATGTGCTTTAACAACTGCTTCTCATTTACACAAGTTAAGGCAGTTATGAACTGGAGGAGAGCATTAATCCTAATTAACTTTGATCCCGTCACCAGAAAGACCTGGATCATCACTCTGCTGAAGATTTCTCAGCTTAGTGCTTAGCAGATCCCCTGCTGGGAACTCTTCTGAGTTCTTGTCTTGTGCTACTATGAGCTTCCTGAATATCCACATCTGTGTAACACTCTACTCAGAGAAGCCTGGGAAAAAAGGAATCAATAAAATTTTAGAAGTCTTCTGTCAAATAATTTGTCCTGATCATAGAACTCACAAAAGGAGGAGTAGTTTGGGTAAACTGCAGGATTAGGAACACGCCATATACTGAGCCTGTGTTCTGCTTTATAGTCTTTTCCTCTCTTTTCTTAAATTCGGTGGGTTTTATGTTTTGGGTTTGAGGGGTTTTTTTCATTGCGCTCCAGCACAGAGAAAACAAAGGTAACTGAGGTGTTCCTATGAAACCAAACTGCAGGCTCCAACTTTCAAGGAAACTGTATGAATAAACTCCTGAAACACCACTGGCCCCAGTGGAACAAACTGGGCTAAAAAAGAAGAGAACATAAAGGATGGAAAGAACCAAAACCATCACCTCCCACCCCTGCAGCCCTGACTCACATTACCAGCGGTAGCTGAGGGCAACAGGCCCCATTTATTAGTAGAGTCCCGATGCTATCCTCTCCCAGTACATGTATCCATACATCCTTTCTGTACATGCAAGCCTAGAGCTGGAACCAAGGCTGCAGATGCACACTGCCTGGCAAAGCAAGTGGCAGCAGCACATGCAGCCACTCAAGGGCTAGATTTGAGCCAGCTGTTTCTCAGTGAATGTCTAGACTAACTCCTCACTAAAGCACCAATTCCACAATTTACTCCATACCAAGAACTTGACATCTCCCATTGATGTGAAATCAGCAGCCACTTAATATCCAAAACGTTGGGTGGATAATTTTTTTTCCCCTCTTGGAGTGAGAGAGGAGGAGTAAAAAAGAGGGATGGATGGATGGATGGATAGGCAAATTTAGTCACAAAAGCCTCACTTCCTTAGCAAACAGACTAAATGCAGTTCCCCTACAAGAGATCCCCTTGAAAAATAAACCAATAGACTAGGGTAAGAATTTACATAGTGAAAATTCTTGTATGTTGACAAAGAACAGAAACTTCAGAAGAAGTACTTGCCAAAAGACCCAATCTAACAGTGCACAAGGTAGGCCAGGAAATCGTGGCATGACAGGGCTGCTTTTCACATGTCTTTAAACGTGAAGCCTGTAGCTGCTAATTGGTAAGAATGGAGGAGATCCCACCCAACACCTGCTACAGCAATTCGGTTTAATAGCAGTCCTTCAGTAGCTTTGACAATTACTCCCACACTCCCCTGTGAGAGACTAATGGTTTGCTAAAAATAAAACGAGAGATTAGCGTCTACCCAGCCGCTATTCGACAGAAGGCGATCTTCAACAACCTTGTGGCGAGCTGATGTCCAGATTTCAAAGGTTTTCATCCTGCATCCAGAGACTGGGGTGCCTGGCTAAGATGGCAGGATGCAATATTACTTTTTGTTCATTTTATTCTTTTCTACAGCCTGCATCTTAGCACACAGTAATAATGTTCTTACTTATGCAGAAGGGAATAATAAGTACCAACCTCAATTTGTGCACAGCAGCTGCTAAAAGCTGAAGTTGCCAAGAAACCTAAGATGACAAAGCAAAACACAGCTCTCCTCCCCTCCCCCAGCTGTACCAGCAATTAGTGACATTTTCACTAGTATGCGAATCTTCAGCAAGCAGACCAAGACTTACCAAGTCACAATGGCAGACAAGGATGAGAAAAAGAACAAAAAATACCTTTTACATTTTTTCTGAATATGATATATAATATGGTTGTCAAAACCATCAATCAATAGCTTGTATGTAGGATGCAAGTAACAAAAACCATATCAGTCTTCCAAAAGAATTGCTCGTATCTGTTTTAAAATACAGGAACTATCAGACCACAAAAGCAGGCAATATGAAAAAGAAAGCATTTTTTTAAACCACATACTTATTTAGTTCTGTAAGAAAATGCCTGACTCCATGACAAAAAAAAAATATACAGATTAAGTTTTGCCTTACATTAAATAATAAGAAAATAATCTAAAACTACAGTGGGAAAAATTTAATCTTTTGTCAGACACAGAAGGAAAAAAAGGGCTTCATGAGATGAATAAGATAGTGTGTAAAAAAAAAAGCCTCACAAACAACCCTGACCTTGTTTTATGGAAGGAAGCCAAATTAATTCCATCCTTCAAATCTTCAAGACACTGGTGTCACACAGAAGAAACGCTTTAATTATAGCTGCTCTCAAAGGAAAGTAGCCATCATATGAAATTATTACTGTCCTACCTGCTCAAATGGGTTAGATTAAGAAAAGACATCAAGAAGTACAGGTCTGGATTTCTTCCTCAGAAATAACAAGGAAATTTCTGTCTGCCTAGGAGGACATGAATAGCTAAAATTCCATTTGGTTTTCAGTTGTGTGAAAAACTTCTGCTTTAAAAAAATAAGGAGACATCATAGATGAGGCCACTTTCAACAAATATGTCTTCCTGTACAAGTCAGATACTACCAGATCACAGGCGGCAGTGTGGGTGAGGTGAGACAGAACACCTGAAGAATATACAGGTGATTCCAGAAGAAGAGAAAGGTTTGTGGCTAAAAGGTAAGAGAACTGCAGCCCAGAAATTCTTTCCCTTCAGCCTTGAGATGGAATGACCAATATCTTGATTTAATAGCCATTGCTTAGGAACACTATCCATCACTTTCACATTTTCTCTAGTGCCTTTCATTTGGTTTCATAGCTACCAAATATTTTTAACTATCTCAAATATAAAGAGTTATTAAATAGAAAAGAGTTCAAAAATCACCAGAAGCACGACAATTGAAACTTAACATTAACACATATAAAGAGAGGATCTGCCATTGTGTGCCTCAGTTGAAAGATGAAGGTATTATGTGATATGGATGTGAAGTTTTCAAATAAGGATGTAAAGGTTTCAATCTCACAGAAACTATTGGGTTATGTGTTTGTGCCTCAGCGTTTGCACTTGGGCAAGACCCATCAAATAAAGTGCAGAAGTATAATACTCATGTTTCTTGGCAGTGAACCTTTGGATGATCTCTTCAGCCTCCATTAAGACATCATGTGCAGCTGAAACTGTAATGCACAAATTATACACAATTCTTGTGTACATCAGCCAGTAAACTGAATCAGTAAAATAATCAACTTTTAAGGCCAGGTTTTACATTTCATGATTTTTCTCTCGAAATACTTCCACTGAAAGGACAGAGATAAAAAGGAAACCACCACAGCATCAGAAAACCATTAGTTAAGTGGTTTGCAAGGGTAACATGCATCTCTCTATGAAAAGAACCTGTACACAATAATTCCTATTAGGGCAAATGACATTTCACCAGAGAGAAACAAATAACTAGGACCAAATTGGCAAATGTCACTGTTACCACAGAAATTTCTTCTCAGACTGGAGTGAAGAAAAATATCACCAGCTTGTTCACAATGAAGGCCTCCCACATGATTATGCGGAACATGTGAAAATAACTTGTTCATTCTAAAGCTTGTATTGATGCAGAAAATCTGCTTTGTCTCATAAAAACAAAGATATGTGCAAAGACATTCCCTTTACTGTATTTTACTATCATACAAAGAGCGTTCCCAATTTCTGGTTTATACACAAAAGCAAATGGCTACTGAATATACCAGTTTATATTCAATTTTGTAAACAGTACCACATTTGCTTTTCATCAGCTGGGACTCATTTTAGTATTTAACACAGTGGAAGACATGCTTTTATTCCAAACTTGATTGCAATATTGCAGAGTGACAGAGAAAAGCTTTTGGCACAGGTATTGCATAGGTCAGTCAAGGCTGATGCACAGCTGGGTCTGCTCTTTACTAACCAGGATGGGCCATGACAGCCTCGACTATGGTGACCAGAGAGAGAGAGGTGGTTAAGAACCTGGGGAAATGACAAAGAATAGTACAGCACACAAATCTGGACTTTGGAAGAGGTGTTATGTTAAACAGTTACACCTTTGGCTAAACAGTAAAGCCCTGATTGAGTGCAGGGCAAAATAAAACTCTATACAGGAGGCAGAAGCAGGCAGACACTCACGAGGAAGAATTTGGAATCATCAACCCGGCACAAAGGTAGTATCAGGAAAACCATGTATCACCACTACATGTAACCATTAGTCATTTAGGATTTATAAATACCTTGAGATGGGGAAAAAAAAAATCACTTCAGTAAGTGGGAATAAGAAATAAACCTAAATGCTAACGGACTCAAAAGCATTTAAGAGCAACCTTGCATATTACTGATCCTAATTGCTAGAAATTCCTCCAGATTTTTTCCCTGTTTTCTTTTCCTTTTCTTTCTTTTATGATGGAAACACAACAAACAAACTCCTATACTGGAGATTCTGCATCTCAAACCACTGAATTAACTTCTCTTATCTTCCTCCACCACTTGGATTTCAAGTGGATTCTGCACGGCTCCACATCATGCCCTAAACAGACCCTGATGATACTGGTACACACACACTACATAATCCACTTCAGAAGCAGCAGATCAACAGGTATCACACCTCATGGAATACAGCTCAAAGAAACAGATTTTTCCCTTCCCCAAGTGATTATCCAGTCATTAAAGGCATGGGTATACCTTAATTCAAGCAAAAATCAAATACCCCAAAACTTAACTCTACCTTATACTTGAAATTACTGCCCACTTGCTAAAAATACTAAAAATTAAAATTCCAGAATGAAAAGAAAAAAAAATTCTCGTTGCTATTTAACCTCTAAGTGACTGTAACTGACCTAGAAAGACAAAATCTACATTGGAACTTTGACAATCAAACTTGCTATGGGGAAAAGCTTCAAGTCCATTAAAGATTAGCACAGTAATGCAGAGAGAAGGTGACATTGTGGCTGTTTAGATGCAAACTGTTGGCAAGTTGCTGGAAAACCTACACATATTTCTCTTTGAAAAACAAACAAACAAGCCCAGAAAATACAGACAAAATGGTTGCAATTACACTGGCAAATATGGCATAACTAAGTTTTCAGAGTGAGCAGGCAGCAGTGAAAAACTTTATGTACAGCAGAATAATTTTAATTTTTGAAGCTGAAAATTACATGACTCAGCCTGTACTCATCATCTCCATGAAGACATCGTTCTGCCACTGAAATGTCAGCTCCGCAGCTTCAGCACACAGCAGAAACTGAAGCACAACGTTTGCTTTCTTTTATAACCTAGCTTTTTGGCTTGGATTCTCAATAGCTCTGTCCTTTCTGAAAGTCTGAAGTAAAGCCAACGCAACCCTGTGCCCAGCAGAAAGTGCCACAAGGAAGAGCAGACCTATCTCCCACGGGCACATCCCGCTCCGTGGCGCAGCGCTCGGCAGCCGCTGGGCGCGGTAACCAGCTGTGCTCCCCTCACCTTCACCGGCCAGCGCCGCCGAGAGTTCAGCACATTAACCAACACCAGCGCTTCTCAGCAGCAACAATATGCTCGCTGTCCTTACAGGCAATTATTTCCAGTTTCTACCCTAACACACTAAAAAAGCAGCTAGTATGCACCAGAAACCAGAATAATTTAGAATCCATTTCATCACGGGGCTCTGGGTAGGTATTTCAGACCAGCAATTTTCACTACTGGCTGGAAGGCAGTCAGGTAAGCATTCAAGTTGCAATTGAGGTAAGTATTCAAGCTGCAGTTTATCACAATGCTACATTTATGTAAGCCCTAGTAACATCTTGAATGGTTTAAGACTTGACTTTTTTAAAGACTTACTATAGACCTGCTATTTTGTATGTGCTCCTTTAGCCTCAATACAGATTTGCACATTAACAAACACTACACGACAAGTTAGCTTCGCAGTAATAAAGCCAAGATGCCATTCCCAAATATTACACCATGTTTATCAATTTAATATTTTAGTTTCAGAGCCAAAGCCATTAACAGAATTACCATATTGTTCCATGCTACTCTACATGTAATACACCTTCAAACATAAGTAGCAAAAGAAAAAAAAACCACAAAAATAAACCCAGCCCCCAGCATGCATTTAACAAATTACCTTGTGTTGTTATGGAAACTAAATATCTATGAAGAAGCAAGAATAAAGGGGCGGGGGAATCCCACTGCAAATCCTCCTCTATATTCAGTAGATACTTTTTTTTCTCTCCATTGCAGATTCAAATGAACGTCGTGCAGTACTGCTCCAAGCATGCCATCCCTCCTTGTTCCCTCCCTTCCCTTACCACTCCCCTCCAAAAATGTAGGTAAACATTTTAAAATGTTATGGGAGATACTGAAGCAGGAAGCTGAAGCAAAACTGCATTTTGCTTCCTCTTTCCATAAGGAGGATAGTTGCCCAAATCAACTGTTCCATGACACCATTCAATTCCCAAATCTGTCTTAAAGAGAACAGATTTGCAAGCCATCTCCTTGCACAGTTTCTCTGGATCCCACAGCTGGAAAAACATCAAAACCCTAGAACAGTTGAAAGAGGACAAAACTTTTCTCTTGAAAGATTCTACAGAAAAGAAAGAGGAGAAGCCAAGACCTCTCAATCTGCCTTCTACGCCTCCGCTCCCAAAAGTTATGGCAAACATATCCCAATTTAACTGATATCCACAAAAACAAAAAACCTAATTAACAAAATACAAATCAAGAATCTGTTTTGCCAAATCTGAGGTAAATGCGTCAAAGATATTTATTTGACTGTATCTATTTACTATCTCACCAGTAGGGACAAGAACTTATGTTTTTAAGTGACTATCACAGACTTTAAGCCAATAAATAATATTTTGCAGAGGGGTGTGGTGGGACCTTCTCTGGAAGGAGTTTTTTGGTTTACTTGCTTTAGAGATTCTGAAATTATCAGAAAAATCTTCACTAGAGAACTATTAATAAATATATCTGCATGACTGTATGAAGAAAGTTGCTCAATTTTCCTGCCTAAGGGAAATCAGGTTAATAGTATGGACAATCGGAAACAGAGAATACACAGATTGTATCTGCTCGTATACTTTTTAACTTTTGAGAGACCTTTTGTCTGAATGCAAACTATTTTTTGAGGCTTACCAAGATCACTTTTCTGGAAAAATCTGCCTCGGTGAAAAAAGGTCCCATCCCTAACAGCATTTTTCCAATGATAAATTCCTACATGAGGTTTTAAGCACTCATAATCTAAATTCAAAGAACAGTACATACTCTTTCAAATTTACACATTAAAAATGAAAAGGAAAATATTTGATTAGTAAATCACCTGTGCTAAGTTTTAACTGCTTACCCTAGTGCCTGGCACATGCTTTACAAACTTGTAAATAACTCATCAGTGAAGGGGGAAGAAAAAGCATTTCTAGCATGGACCATCTTCAAAGCCATCCAGGATTTTGGAAGTGTTACAACATTGCAGCTTAGGCAAGTCATGCTGCCCCATCACTTTAGGTACGGCTTCAGCCAACTTCTTCCAAAACACATTAGCATGATGTTGCACACTGTAGATAAAGTACAACATATTTAAATAATGAAAAAGGTGAGACAGCATCCACAGTTGTGACCCTTTAAGTTACTTTAGCAAGTGTAGCTCAGCCAGAAAGATGCTAGTAACAAATACAACCTTGAAACATGAGAGTAAGAGAAAACTATTAATAGAAGGCTCATCTACAGTCTTGCTTTACATAACACAGAAAATCACAGTAAAAATCAAAGTTCACTAACATCAACAATGTACTTGAGAGCTCCATCTCAGCTGACAATAAGCATGAAAAATTAAAGTGCTTTGTCTCTAGAAGAGTTCATTCCTCAGGCCTTTGAAAGCAGCACTTAGTGACAATGTGACACGACCAAAGAGAATTTGCTCCTGCTCCTGAAGAAACTAATATAGTAGTTTTCCTTTTCTTCCCGTTTTCTTGGAGACCCAGTGAAAACAAACCCAGTGATACTGTGGCAAAACAACACCCAACCCTAATCCTAAGCAAAATGCACAAATTCTGGGAGCCATTTTGCAAAACTCTGAGATCACAAATACACTCACAATTTGCATTCACTATGATGCTAATTATCTTTCAAGGAAATACTTAGGAAAAGTGGCTCAGGTGTGACTAAGAGCAGAGGTGCTGAGAGAAAGGTTTACTAACACATTTCTAAATATTTTTCCATCTTTTGGCCAAGATATTATTGGACCCAGAAGAACAGAAAGCATCACACATTCTCCATCTCTGGGGCCTACAAGATTAGAAACACTTGCTTCAACTAAGCAAGACCACCTTTAACCATTGACACATACCTATTTTTAACATTTATCTCAAATTTGTTAAAAACTATTAATTAAGTAGAATTCTGGATACCCTTCTTGATCGGCCAGATAGTACCTTCTGTACCTTTTAAAAGCTAGCATTTTGAGGTTTGTAGGTAGCACAGGTAGATCACAAGTAAGTGAAGAATGGAGGGAAGCTACTGTTTAACTTGATACCAGTTTGATGGTCCAGGCAATTATACACATATGAAACTACATAAGGCAAATTAAGCAAAGCCCACAAATTACTAAGGATGTCACTCATTCTATTAAACTGGTACTTGATAACTTTAACATTCTTTCAAATTACTACTAGTGACTCAATATCCCCAAAGGCATAACGTTACAAAGCACTTATTTTCAAAGAACTAAAGTGGTTCTCAAAGCTCTCAGAAATCAGTGTATCAAGAAATTATACCAAGCAACAAAACAGTTTCTGCTTATCACTGGTCATGGAAGATACCATCCTGTCTGTCCACTTACATAAAACATGTTCCAGATTACACACAAATATCTTACTATCTCCCCTATCACTTGGAAAGAAATTGAATTTTTCATTTAATCACATTTCAAACAGGTTTACTCTTTACTCTGCCCATTTAACTGTTTTTTCCTTAGGGAAACATGGACAGTAAACACCAGAAGTGATGGAACAGGTCCATCATTATCACCTACTACTTAATACAAACAACCATTGGCAAAAAAAGGTTAAGCCACTTAAACTCTGAACTGGCCCATACAGCCTCCTCAAAACCACTTGAGTTGGGTAATCCAACTCAGGTGCTATCCTCAGTGAATCTTACTTCATACTATTAAGTCATCAAGACACCAAGACAATTCTAAAAAGATCATTAAATGATTAACAGAGTATACCACTCAAGGGTAGAAACAGATTTTTGTCAAGGAAAAATACTATTTAGTAGAGGTTCTAAGGATTCTCATATCAGATTAAGAGACATTTCAGCAACAAACCCCAGGTGACCCATGAAATGTCTTAATTTGCTAGAATATCTTCATACAAATATGAAGAGAACTGTTCATAGCCTAATGCAGCAGAAGTTGGCAAAAGTCATTAAGTTCAGCCACACTTGATAGTCAATTACTAGCATTAAGTTTGCAGAATAAAAATGAGCAAAAAATGTTTTGTTCTACCGTTGAAAACGCAAAATATGGAGTAACACATCAATTTTTCTTGACTCTAGAGGTTTCCCTGGTGATCAGAAAAAACCCCCAGTATGTTATTTTAATTTTCACATATTAAACAGCCGGGCTGATTTACTTTGCTGGCAGAATAGATAAGGAGGGTCTTCTCCAAGACAAGCCAAATCCTTCAAATGGAGACTGAAGTGTCTGCTAAATGACAAAACAGATTTCCTGGGGCAGACACATCTTATTTAGGCATGTAATCTAATTTCTTGTCATGAAATACTGGAAGGGTTATTACCTATGATGATTATAGAAAGATATGCTTCCAAGAATCTTAATGTCTCACAAGTTTTAAGGAGATTACACAACAGATTTTTCTAAAGCTGTATTAATAAAGCAATAGTTGCATAACTGGCTTGTCTACACCAGGGCAGAAATGTAGGATTCAAGTATGCTTAGAGCATATCAAGGAGATAAGAAATTGTTGGGAGATGGAAAGAAGGTCAAGATTCCTGTGATTCATTTGAAGCAAGGGACATTTCTTCAAACCACAAAAGAAGAATCAATGAGCCCCCATGAACTTGAAGTCATTCTTATGAATTAAAACCAGTTTCATTAACCCAGCAGTTCTAATGTTCCAGACAGACAGGAAAGGAGTCAGTACCTGGATGTTTCAGCCAGCACTGTGCAATGACACTGTGATCCCTGTGAGATATTGGAGAAGTTGACAGCTCCTCCTATACAAAAATAAATTCCTGAGGAGAAGAGGTGACAGGGCAAACACCTCCCATCACCCTGCAGGGAGAGTGGAGCTGCAGGGGTTCCCATGAAATTTCTGACACTCACGTACTGGAACACCAGATCAAAATCAGAAACTTCAACAAACCACCAACTCAAAGGATGCTGAACTAGGAGGGGGGCAAAAATTGGCTCATTTGAGGTATATAAAAATACTCATAATCTGGTATCCTCCTAAGACATCGAGAGTATTAACAAGCCTGTTTGGAAAACTCAAGTTGTGACTCTGCTCTTCACCCTTTTGCTCATTTCAAAGACCTATCAACCCAGATCACACTGAATTCCTGCATCACATGGGTTGATTTGCGAATATTATCATCTGATACAGTGTAAGGTTTCTGAAACTAACATCCTCTCTATCAATAAACACTTACACAAATAAAACTACAGTATTATTAATGTAAAAAAAAAAAGACAATCCAGATTTTCAGAACAACAACAACATTTAGCAGAGGAAGGCAGGAATAGGAATTTGTTTTTAAGTCCAACAGCACAATTTTTTTTAACTGATGCCAAATTACCAACCGTTTACATCAATAATTATTATAACAAAAGAATCTGAGTACACAACAAAAATGGTATAACCAACACTTGAAATATAGCACAGCATACCATACATTAGTTTACTGATTTTTCAAAACATGCATAGACACAAGCATGGCACAACACAATCCTTTTAAGAAAAGTCACCACACATCAGCTCACACAGCTGATGTTCCAAGGGGCTGCTAAATCCCTTCAAACAGTGGGCAAAGATCAGGGTACGTAACTCTACACTGTGCAAAAGTCCTGAGCAGCAGCAGGAGATAAAGCACAGAAGACAGAGAAACAAGCAGAGCATTTCAAAGACAAATGCAGAAAGCCATGGTAAAGGGCACACAGGATTGATGCCATAACACACAGAGAACAGGGCAGAAGTGTATCCAAAGCAGCAGAATTAACCAGGGATACTTCCTCTGTTTTAACTGACATATCTACCACCCAGCAGACAGTGATAAGTGAGCTGGTGGCTATTTTGTGTAGCAGATACAGCATTACTTCCATGCCAATGTGACATTCTGCACCCTGGCTGTAGCTGCCTTCCGAGACTTTTCCATGCAACATGAGCTACACTAAACCAATCCATATGCATC
Organism: Zonotrichia albicollis; assembly: GCF_047830755.1. NCBI lineage: Eukaryota > Metazoa > Chordata > Aves > Passeriformes > Passerellidae > Zonotrichia > Zonotrichia albicollis. The sequence goes on along the minus strand of NC_133824.1, from coordinate 28,260,395 downwards.
AGAGAAAGTGTGGACATAGGAAACTCAAGACATGTTCAGGGTAACTAAAGTTCCACAAGTGACTTGCACAGCGGAAGAGAAATAGAGGTGAATGCCTTACAGGTATTTTCAGCATCTGCATCTCAAAACCATAAAATCAAGAGAGTTAATGGTGAAGCAACTAAAACTTCAAATACACTCTTCTGTTTAAAACTAAGATGCCTCCAGTTGAAAGCCCAAGGAGAGAAATGTCAGCATGCACATCTAGCTTTGTGAACTGCCAAATATATCAATACTTTAAGCAAAGATTTTATGGACAACTCATCAAGAAGGGTCTTCTGAAGAGTACATCATCAGCATTAAAAGCTGGGATATCAACACTATCTATCATGAGACCATCAAAAACTTCTACAGAATCTCATTTCAGTTGACTATAACTTCTGACCTGAGCAGACATGCTTATATGTTCTTGTTTGTTAAAGGAAGATGTCACAGTTATAGCAGTTAAAAAAATATTCTCTATATATTATCCTTGTCACATCTCATTTTCCTGCACACCAGACACTGACACTTATTGCAGCTCCTGAGAAAAGACTAGGCACGTGACAAATCTAATAATTGGAGATGTCAATTAAAGAACCTTCAGATAAAAAGCTATTTATGTTATAACTATCAGAGACGTAATATCTACAATTATATTTCTGCACAGATACATCTATGTAGATATATCCATGCAGCAGTTAGATCAATTGTTTATATGAAGCAAGATATCCTACCTAACTGACTGAACAACTAAAAGAACATTTCCACCAGGCAGAAGTTGAACATCACCATACAGCAACCACTTTACAACAATTTCAGTACACTACACTATTGGCAAGGACTTCAAAGAAAGTAATGAATAATATATTACTAAAAGGGAAAAAGGTGGCAGATGTCATGATATATAAAATCTACTGCACAAAGCCAATTTAAGAACCTCTCTAATAAATACGAAGAAGTACTGTAAAATTACTGTAAACATTTAAGAAAAAAGAGAATTCCCCCAAATCTGGTAAAAATCTTTAAAATCCAGTCTTCTAAAGAAGTGCTGCCTCAAGGAGAAGGATCTGATAAATAAATCTATGCAATTAACCAGAAAACTTGGTTGATTTCATTCACATGCACCTTCATTTTGGCAGTATGTCAGCATTATACTTCTGCATAAAAAGATCAATTAAAAATTCTCGCATGGATCATAATTTTTTATGATGCCATTTAAATTGTAACAAGCAACTGTCACTTTTCATTCTTCTGCTATGTTGTGAATTTTACTGCGCATAACAACTGCATGAAAAGACCAAGTTCTAACACTAGTACCACTGCACTGAATTTCCTTGCAAAAGAATTGCCTATGAAGTACTATCATTAAAGCCATAATTTAATGTTACTAAAGCACATTTCTTCAGGAATTAAAGTATTTACTGCACGGCTCCTCACAACCACAAATGAGAATGAGAGTAACAAAGAACAGGACACCTTTTTCTTTTATGGCATTTCTGTATTAAACTAAGAGCTCCATAGGCATTTAAAAAGTCAAATGTTATTTCACAAGAGAACTTCAATGTCAATAAGAAGCTTTAATTGTTTTAAATAAAAACAAAAAAAAAATTGCAGAAAACTTCTTTGAATGCTTTAAGCTCCACAGGAAAACTGCGTATACAGAACTCTGAAAACAATTACAACTTTGGTAGGGTTTTTAACTGAATACAAAGGAACTGTATTAATAAAAGGATTACCCTATGTGTCAGAGAAATGCATTATTGAAATATATAAAATTATATATAATTATATACAGTATAATAAATATATATTTTATAACTAGAAATATACAATAAATATATAATTTTAAAAAGTTTTTGATGGTTACTACTGGTTGGAATCTAATCTTACTGTCCAGTTTAGAAACTGACAATTTCTAAAGCAACACAATCAACAAAATATCAAATGCTTTTTTTTAAGTCCAAGATGCTTAAAATACATCAAAATCCACCTTCTCTGTTACCAAAAACACTTTCCAAGCCATTTGGGTGTGCAGCATAAGAGAGGCAACAGCTGGAGGCTGGGAGACAGCTGCACATCTGCTGGAATTGATTTCCTTAACACCATGACATAACACGTGCCATCCATTAGACAGATTATTCACTTCACAGAAGTAATGCAATTTGTTTGCTAAATCTACTGCTTCAAATGCTGCAAAGTCTCGCTCCTGAGGCATGTGCTGTCTTCAGCAGGGGGAAATAAAAAACCTCAAACAGGAACCATGCTCTCCAGCAGCTTCTTTAAGCTGCACTAAAATGTTCTGCGGACACACTTTCACCAGTGGAACCTGCGGAGCTAACAGTAAATAATCATAATAGCAGCATATCCCTGAGCTAAAACCAAAAATTAGAATGCCATTTCCCCACAGGGAAATAACTGTCTCATTCATTTTAAAAAAAAAATCATGAAACATGGATATAGATCTTAACACTTCTCTACACGAAGGAATAGATGCAGATCAAAGAATATGTTTTCTCCACACTCTATTCATATGAGAGACACCATATCAAATGAAGGCAAAAGAGATATTGGTGAATGCTTAATAGCAAAAGGATAGCTTCTAAGGCTTTTCATTCAACATTTTATTGAAATATTTATTTTGAATATTTAAGAAAGAAACAAATAGTTCCCTAACTTTGTTGTAAAGATGAGAACTAGTGAGAGCAACATGCGACATGCCTCTTGAATATCACTGTGCAGTTAAAATAGCTCTTTGCAGGTTAAACAGCTGTAAAAAGTAAGCATTTGATTCACTTAACGGGAAACAGACTCCTGGAACCAGTGTGCAAACACAACAAGGTTTTGAGACCCATCAATGTACCTCAGTCTTGACATACATACAGTCACCTACTGGATTTGACAGCACTAATTTAATTCCTCAAACTACCAAATATTTATCCTACTAGAATCCTCTTGTTTCCTTCTTAGAACCATCCCATTAGGAACTGGCAAACAGCTTTCAGCTGCAGCCATTTTTCCCCCTTTAGATGAGTGACAACATCACTAAGAAAATTTTCTTTGCCAGAGCTCTTAAAAAACACATTAAAGATTAGTTCTGAAGTTTGATTAAATGTTTACAAAGATTCTTGATAAAAGCTTAAAATCCATTTTCATTTAGCCATTAAAAAGCAAATAGTATTTATTATACATTAAGCACTACAATGCCCTGAGGTTTCTGCTTAGAGATCTCACATGTAAATGCAACTGATAAAATATGACTTGTTAGCTAAGGAAGAAGCATTAGATAGGGAAATGTTTCATCCTCCCTTGGATGCAACACCGTATCATGCTTCTGCTGTTTCGGATGCTTATGAGTAATTGGTTCTGGGCAGTATGACATTTAATTAGCACCAAAGACATCCACTTGTTTTACAAACTGAATAAACAAACAGCACAGCTAACCTTACACATGATGTGCCATAAAGGTGGTTTCTTCATTGCACAGTAATAGAAAGTCTCAAGGACAAAAGCTGATGCAGATGCTGTGTCCCCACAGCCAGGGCCAAATTCTAGATCATGAGGAGACTGTGACCTGTTACTTAACAATGTTGTTTCACCAGCATTTTTAATAGCATTGACTCACACCACTGCACTTCCTTGAATACCTAAAACTACTTCAAACGAGGTTGTAGCAAAGGTGGGGCTGGTCTCTTTTCCACAGTAACAAGCAACAGGATCTGAGGAAGTGGCCTCAAGTTGTACCGGTTACTTAGACTGGAGATTAAGGAAAAACAGTGTACCCAAAAGGACTGACAATCATTGAAACAGGCTGCCCAGGGAAGTGGTGGAGTCACCATCCATGGAGGTACTTAAAAGATGTCTAAATGAGGAATTTGGGGATGTGACTTGCTGACGAACTTGTCAGGAGTTGGGCCCAATTAACTTAGCAGGCTTCCTGACAAACAACTGTATGAATCTGTATCCACAGGCAGCATTTCAGAGATGACAGCACTGGAGGTGAGAAGCGCATCAGCCACAGAATGGCTCTGAAATGCTCCTGGATGTGAAACAGAAGTCCCCATGTAAAACGTAATTAGGTGGAAAGCATACTGCCTTCACTCTTCTCTCAGATGAAAACCGAAGATGAAAGCTTGTGCAAAGGCATACAGTTTTTCACAACAGAAAGGAAAAGCATTAGGCCTATACTGCCACAGCTACTGTGCATGTTAAACATCTCACTTACAGAGATAGCACCTTTCTACCCTGTTTTGTGGAGGAGTGCATAACCACCTTCCCAGCTTCAGAGACTGAACGCTTGGGAATGCTACTGCGTTCCTGCCTGCAGGTCTGACACCAGGGGGCAGGTTAGCCTGTGCCCACAGACACACAAAGACGCAGCAGCTCAGAAGGGACAGGCCCATTTCGAGGCTGCTGATATGCTACTGCACAAGTAGCAATGATTATTCAGAGTACCAAATTTCATTCAGCCATGACACTTACATGCAGGCAAGAGCAGAAATCTCTCTCACAGAGGGAAAAAAAGTCAGAACATTTGCTGAAACACCATATGAGGGGACCACAGCATTTCGCTGTAGCCAGACTTCTACTGTTTTGATTACTAAACCTACCAAAGACACTAACCTTCTGACTTTACAACAAAATACATGCCACAATTAAGACCTTCCCTTAGGCAAGATGTGTGCAATTTTGGATTCCCTATGCAGCACCCTCAAGGATAAAATTATTAAGGAACTACATGTAGGAAGGGGTGTCTGTACAAGACTTAACTTTAATGTTCACAGCAGCAAACCATCCCTTTAATGAAACTTGGTGTCAGTTTTGTATGGGAGGTAACTGAAGAGACAAATTATCTCATCCATGTAAAAAATTGTGCTTAGTATTCCTTCAAATAAAATTGATTGTCAGAAAAGCATAATTTTCTTTCAAAAATGTTTTAAATACAAGTGGACATTAATTAACCAACTGCAATCATGCCTAAATCAAAATTTAGACATGTTTTGTTATGTGTGCAAGGAAAAAAATATAGAAATGTAACACATTCATATTGATTTAGCAGGCCACAAGCATTTTCCTCAGTTTTCAGTACTGAATAGCATCTAATGAATCTCTCCTGACAGATGACAATTTTATTTTAATTTTGAAATTCCTCTTTAGCATTGAGGTTTCACTGCAAAAAAAAAAAAAAAATCTTCACTTTGCTCTCTATGGTAAAGTGAGCCATAAGTACATCTCAATAACTTGAAGTGCTCACTGAAGGTCTCTTGGCACACAGATGCCAACAGAAAAAAAACCCTATATTCTCCTGGTTACTTGACCCTTATTTAATTTACCCCTCACCCTTTCCACACATAGAATGCCAAAGTCATTGAACAGTCAGGGTTGGAAGGGACCTTAAAGATGGCCAAGCCCAACACCGCTGTCATGGGTAGAGACACCGGCCACAAGACCAGTTTGCTCAAAGCCCCATCCAAGCCAGCCTTGAATACTTCCCAGAATGGAACACCCACAACATCTCTGGGCAACCTGCTCCAGTGCCTCACTACCCTGACAGGACATAATCTCTTCCTAATACATCCTCTAAATCTAACCTGAAGTCTGAAGCCATTTCATAAATGAGAAACAACTTAATTGCTCCTATACATCAGATAATGTAACCTGCAGAAATGTTTGTTACTATAACCCAAAGCTTTTGTATTTTTAGTCTGTTTTTGAAGTTACTCAAGCTTTTTTCAATTATCTCGACTTCAAGAATATGCTATTCAAGCAAAGCCAGAACTCAAATCACCAGAGCAGTACAGAGGTCTGCTACTTTAAGAAATCAGCATGTTTAACAGAAAACCACAACTGGTGATAGCTTGTAAAGACATCTGGTTTGCTGCATCAATAAAAAAATTTCTTAACACTTTTGCACTCTTCAAAAATTCTGCAATTCATTGTGTTCTGTGATTTCTCCATAACAGTATTTTCAAATTATTACAAATATTTTTCATTAACACAAAGTTTTCAATTCACTTGCTTGCTTACATCAATGTTCAAATATCTTCATTGGTGACAGGATGAAATTAAGGTTTGATAAGTTATTAAGGAGATGTAGATGATTCCTTCCTAGAATATTCAGTAGAACAAAACCTAGTGCCCTAAAAGTAAAAATCAGCAGGAAACCATCATAAAGAGATATGACAACTAAAAGTATTTTAGAAAAGATATTTTAAATGTATAAAAAGGAAGGACTCTTCTACCAAAAAGTTCAAGACCATGCTTTGCATTTTGGGATTTTTTTGTTTTTTCTAGTGAAGTTCTAAAAAATTCATATTTTGTTTTTTTAATAAATCAGGTGTTCTATATATCTTTAAATGCCCCATTATTGCGTGCTTGTAAAGAAAATACTCATTGATCTTCAGAAAAAATAGTAAGAACTAGAACAGCTGAGGGTCCAACAATGCTGTGGGTTGCTGGCTTCCCTAAACAAGTAGTTCTGAGGAAGACTGATTTCCAATATACATAGCTTATTGTCAATTCACAGCCTTATTTACCCTGAAGTTGGAACCAATATTTTTTACCTACATTCATTATAACTATTCCTCCCCCTACACTACCTAGTCTGAACTACAGTCCCCTCCAAGGCTTCCACCTGAGATGCTCATCCACATGGTAGTATTTTTCATTTCTGCTTATCCTTCTGAATTTTCAAAGATTCCCGATGAATTCCTGTTACATGTCCTACCTGCCCCATGCAACCTGCCAGCCATATCAAAGGTGCATGAATAGTACTGTAACCACAACAGAGATCAGCACATTTAGTGACAGCATGGGCATAAAGTGAAATCCCAAGAGGATTAAAATAAACAGAAGAAATAGAAAATCAGCCAGAACCATAACAAATCAACAGCAATGTATGACTAGAAAAAAATCTTAAGCTCAAAATCTTAAGTTCAAAGTTTAAGGCCGTACAGCAGCAAGTAGGTAATTTGCAATAAGCACAAATGATAATTAGTCTCTCCTTTGGTTTGCAAGTCTGTTGCAATCACATTTATCTAATTTTAACAGTGCTGCACTAAAACATCCTGTAACAAACACTGTGATGCCACCACCAATACAGAAGTCCAACTCTTGATTACTAAATCATGAGGTCTTTCACAAAACACAGGCATGTCTTCACAATTAGCAAAATTAGCCCGCTCATCCGGCAGCTTCAAGGGACTCCCTGCAACTACCAAGAACTGCTAAGCCTGAATGTGAGTACCTTTTACAGGAAAAACAATCATATACAACACACATGCTGCTGTCAACTGAAGATCCCTAACTTCCTCATGAAGGTTACTTGAGCATTTCATACAGTCTTACATTGCTCTCAGCATTCTAGGCACAGAACATTCCCAAGTTGCTCAACATGCAAAATCTATTAATTGAACACTCCCAATCCAAATAGCTAGCTCAAGAATTAGATATGCAGATTCTTTAAACAAAAATTCTCAGTAACATTTCAGGGTTTCTGATCCCAAGTAAAGAATTCTTGCAGACTTGGGAATAAACAGCATCTATTTGCAAGGCACTTGGTCTCCCCTCCAAGCAGTTGAAAATGAAAGGAATGTTGTTTATCATCCTAAAATAGCTCTCAGTTAAACACTAAAGTCATCAACATTGGTGAAAAAGAAAATTTCAGTCATACGGCACTTCAAATTTATCTTTAAAATATTGCCCATTACACTGGTTCTTCCTGCCACTGTATCTTCAGGCTTGACATGCATTTAAAATTCTTCTTCCCATGATTTCTCAATTTCTCAGTTTCATAAAAATATCTCACATCTCCTTGGAAACCTGAACACAGCATAACAAAGACGGCTGGCTCTAATGCTCAGAAGCAGGTTAGAAAAACAACTGCATTCCCTTGCTAGTTAGGATAGGGTTCAACACTATATTTCTCCTCACTAATGCATCTCACAAGAAGATGCCTCTCTCCCCACCATTAAATTTCCTACTTGTCTTCTCAGTCACGGCCCCAAATCCTACCCACTTCCTCACTACTAATTTGCACTCACCTTGAGGTTTCATGACTTTTCTAAGCATCTACGCAGAATATTGTAAGCTATTTAAGGAGGGTGGCAATGTCCAAGCAATACTTCACTAATACTCTCCCTGCAAAACTGGTATGAATGAAATTAATAAAAGGCCCTTTTGCAGAGGTATTTTTAATCTTCATCTACATCAGCTGGTTACTATATCAAGTGCTCTTAATTAGCACAAGGTACCCAAAAAACCCCACAAGTTTCTACTGTGTTCTATGCACAGCTGTAGCTGCCACAACCACTGGCCTGGGAATTGCTGTTTAGATAATAAGGCTGCTGGCTATTACCAAAACCCAGAATTTGACCACCCCAGTTTGAAAACCTTTTAAGAACTACTCTAGTTGCTGTAAGAAACAAGGAAAATACTGCTTCTCATTTTGGATGTAGGATTTCTCAGGGAAGCATAAACATCCTCTGAGCCCACCAAAAGGGGCTCTGCCCCAGCCACATACTTGCCTGCTGTAATGTTTCAGGTTTAGCCAACATTGCCCTTGCAAAGCCATCTTCACCATTACAACTCAATTTAAAGCAAAAATTCTGAAGGTATTTCCTAGATATTACACATTTTCAAAAGAATAAAAGTCCTCTCTCCCAAGAACTAACAGTGTTTTCTCAGTTGAAACATTGTGAGAAACTGGAATCATCCAGTTACTGCCATTTAGTTAAAAGCTTTACAGAGACACAACCCAAGAATAATAAGCAGCATGGAAATATCAATATGAAGGGGGAAATAAGAAGACTGAGATTTCCCCTTCCCCACCAAGACAGAAAACAGCACACAAAAGGAAGAGAGAAGTTTCTCCCCAGAATACTATAAGAACAAGAGATTATGTTCAGCCAAATGAAAACTGACAAGTTTACCATCAACAAAAAGGGCTGCCTCTTCATACCTCCACCTAGAGAACATAATGCTAAGGATATGGGACTGCAACCCCAAAGGTTAGCAGCATTAAAGTGAAGTATGGAGGATAAAATTATATTGTAACAAAAAATATTTGAATAACAAAGAGCTAGAATAGATACCAAAGTCTCTGAGTCTTTTGACACAAAAACTAACAGGATCGCAGAGATACACCCCAGAGTATATTACTGTCATAACTGCCTATCATAGATTTTTTTTTTTTCTGCATCATCATCCCAAGCATCTGTTACTGCTCCTAATCAAAGAACAGATGGTCTGACCCACTATGGCAATTCCTATGACCCTATATTTATCAGCAGGTGGGGAAATTAAGTTTTGGGGTCTGAAGCAGCAAAGAAAGATTAAGAACAGATAGTTAAATAGGTCTCAAAGCCATCTGGTATACCACACTTACTGAAAAAAAAAATTCTTGAAGATTTCATATATGAATTGTCCACAGTCTCTGTACAGAGAAAAACTGGCTTCCACAAACTCCACCAGATGCAGACTTGACTCAACCCCAGAAAAGCAGACGCTATCAAGATAGAGTCCTTTTTCATGTTAAACTAGTGAAGCACAGCTATTCCAGCTGTACAGCAAAATTTGTGGAAGTGAAAGTCAGCATGTTGACATAAAAGTTAGAGTTTATTTTCAGTATAACTTTCTGATAAGATCATGGCGTACACCAGTAAATAAAACAAAGAAAATAATGTAAACAAAGGAAATAAAAAGCCTTAAAAGTGTTAGGGTTGAGGGGGTTTTTGCCTATATGTTTTAAATGTGGGTAAAAACACACAGGTGAACTGTGGAAAGCTGCATTCCCAAATCTGGTAAAAAAAAAAAGAGAAGACAGCTTGGAATAATTAATCTGCCCAAGAAGAGGATGTGAATGAGACTGATACTGACCAATGAGGCAGGAGTAACTCATGAAAGAAAGTACAGTTCCTTAAGTGGTACAAAAGGGAACTTCCAGTAGTATATGCCTGCAGGGTTTTGGGGTTTTTTAATACTCTGTTGGAGAGAAATTTAACTGGATGAAAAGTTCTATGTTCATGAGTCACAGGAACTTCTGATGAGCCTACATTCTGAAAATGTGTGGGATCAAGCTCTTTATGTTGCCAGGAAATACTATTACTGAACCAACATAAATGAAAATTTCCCTTTCCATGTAGAAACAGTGATGGAACGAGCTAATACACATTCTTAAATTAAGCCACCTGTTGGAGACCAAAGGAACAAGGAAGCTGGTTAATGGGGCATGCTCTGTGAAGAAAAGAAGGATGTTCCTCAGCCTAACTATGAAGCAGGATTAATCTGGTAACAGCAGCCAGTCAAAATGAGAGGACTCCTCCCAGTCCACGCCAGCAAAGCACCTCCTCTAGAGCAAATACAGCACTTTGAGCATTTTAAATTAATCTTAACTTTCTCTAAATTAACAAGACAGAGGTGCTGATTTCTTGTACATGGAGAATTTAATGAAAAAAGCCCCAGGAAATCGCTAAAAAGGAAAGCTTAAGTCTCAAATATATTCTTACATTGCAGATTTCCAAGATGGAGAAAGGAAGGCACTTCTCATACCCATCACCTCTTCCCTCTTGGAAACATGAACATCATTAAGCTGCATCACAGAAAAACTGCCCACAACTTCTTGCATTTGTTAGTTCATAAAAATTTCTGCACTTCAGACGGGAAGGTGGGCTCCCGCCATTCCTAGTGTTTAATCCCATTTATCTGCCTTTTCTTAAAAAAACAATTTTCACCACAATCTTGGAAATTATTTACAGATCTATGGTTTTTAGACTGTATATTAATAGAGCCTGAAAATACAATACTGAAAGTTATTTTCCTCTCCCACTGCCATTTACGTTTTTAGTCCAACAGTTATTATTCTCCTAATATTTGAAAACCTACTTCTAACACAACTAGTAAGCTGTGAAATGCTGAACTTTTGTATGACTGTCACTCTGAAGTGCACTCTGAACACATGAAAAACTAGATGTGACTGATTTAAATCAGTCTCCCCATCATGTGGTTACCTGACACACTTAGGAAAGCTACAGCTTCTGTGTTGAAGCTCATCAGGGTGTCAGTTAAAAAGCACCATTCACAGAATCCTTGATCACTAAAGAATAACTTTCCTACTGCATATGTAAATTAAAACACCCCAACTAGAAAAAAAATCCATTCCACTGTGTGCACATCCTTTGTGCATGTGTGATGGGGCAGGGGGAGGAACAAAACAAAGATAATAACATTTGACTTCAATCCATTAATTAATTTTTTTAATTGAAAAATATTCAAAGATACTCTTAAACATGGAAAAATTGACATTGAAAAAACAAATAGAAATATTATCTCAAAGCACCTTAGGAGAAAGTGAGTTCAATACACACAAATGATAGCAATTGAATATATGAAATCACACTGTACTGACTTCATTAAACCACTGCCAGCCCACATATGAATACTCTGATGTAAGGTTAAGACACTTCTCGATTATCTTGTTATTTACCAGGAATATTTTTACTTCAGGACTGATCTCATTTTTTAAGTTGTAGGAAAAAAGACACTAGACATTCTAAAGGATTTCCTACACTGGATTTATGATTTGACATTTCACAGCATGGACACACAGCTCTGTACCTATGCAAGCTGAAGATACTTGCTTCAATCCAGCTGGTTGCCTACAGATTTCTGTATTAATCTAAATACATCTGCATTAAAGTATTGAATTATTGGATAATATAAGAAAAACAGGCCTAATAAAGCCACCTTTCTGAAATTAAGAAAATAACTCCAAGTAAGCTTTAAAACAAAGTAAACAAATTGAATGCATCCTAACCAGAAAATTTTACTAAAATTCATAAAAAGGGAACTGTTGTGAAAAAGTAAAAGCTGTGATCGCAGATTTCAAGAGTTCAGTGCAGTTATAAGAAATTAAATGCCCTGCAGCCATCACAGACTCCCCTTTGAAGCCAAGCACCTGACAGCAGACTACGTTCTGCCCCCCATAAAACGTTTTCAAACTGACATGTCTACCACAGCTCTTAAGTTACCTAGGACACAAGGAAGTACTACAGATGTAAACAAGGAAAATAAACACCTGCAAAAGGGAGAAAAACAAGTAGTATGCAGCATGTTCCTTCAGGCAATGCTTAAGAGCCTTAAAAATCAAATTAAACCATAAATCCGTACAGCAATAACAAACTACTAAAAAGCAACATCAACCTCATTTATATATCTTCCATTTAGTATACAGATCCCTGTGTGTGTTAATGGGATGTGTCCTGTCCCTTCTGGGGTTTTTTTTAAGGCTTTCAGAGGTTCTCCTCTTGCACGGACCAAATGCATTCTCAGTAAAAACATCCTCTTATGCTAAAAACATTGTGTGAATTTGCATTTGAAAATTCTTACTGTCTCTCAAATTTGCACTAGTCTCAAAGGGTAAATTTTACATATGTTTTATATCCCAGTTAAACATAAATATTGCTCAGGTGAATTAAGACCACAACTCTGTTGTAAGCCTACATCTTACTGCATTTGCAATTTTAAAGGATGAAGCCTTTTATGGCTACATTTTTACTCATAAAATATTTAAAAGAAGTTCTCCAATTAAAATATTTTCCCTATAGATATGGTAATTTTTAATGTGTACACATGAAAAGAGCTGTGGTGATATGTTGACAGGCACCTGAAAGACACTGACAGCCAGTAGTCCTTCATTAAAAAAGAGCAAAAATTAAATTAGTGATATGAAAATATCCATGGAACAGGAATAGGAATAGAACAGGAATAGTAGGTTATACCTACTAAGAATCACTGCAAATCTGACTGTCATAATACAATGATGAAGTTGCTTTCATTTTCTGTAACATTTTAAAATGCTGCTGGTAAGGATCAAGGAAGCACATCAGGTACAAATGCTCTTACTGACCCCTGCTTTGAGTGCTTGATATAAACCCCCCGTATTCAATGTCTACGAGTGTTAAATACAGCTGTAAGTACTAAAAGTCTAACAACAGGCAAAGCAGATCCACTCCAAAACTGAAAACTTTCAAACCTCTACAGGAGGCTGATTGGGAAAAAAATCTTACCAAAATAAACCTTAAAGTAGCAATTTTTATTGGTTGTTGTATAAATATCCTTCTGAAACATTATTTGTTACAAAAATACCTGCAAATTCCTACATCTTTTTTTTTTAAAAAACAAACTAACTGGATGATTAGATGAAACTGATGGTAAGAATTAAAACTGGGAAAACAATATAGCTTTGGTACAAGTAAGTACAGATGTTAACATAAAAGAGGTGGAAGCAAAACGCTCTCAGTTTTTGTTGCATGCACTTTAAAAAACTCTTTTGTAAAATCATCTCTTAGTTCAAAATCCTTCACATAAATTATTCCCTATAGCTGTACATCTGAAAACCAGGTCTCTTAAAATACTGTGAAGTCTCTTTATAAAAATATGAGCAATTAAGCGAATAATTAAGGCTTCAACTTCTGTGTCCCTCGTGGCACGGGTGGGTTGTTTTTCTCCAGATGGGACAAAAGGTCCATGGATTTGTGCAGGACACTTTATTTTTTATACGTTTCACCACTGGAGGTTTATGCAATCTGCATTTGTCATTCCTTCTATATACCAATAAAAGCCTGATGAGAATTTTAAAATTTCAATTATACAGAAAGCTATGAAGGTTAGAATTGGCCTGTTTATGGTACCACAGATATGAGCATGAATTTCTTACACCTGTTTTCATAACCACAGGACAGTTCTCTCTCAAAGGATTGTTAGTACAGATAATCCTTTTTTCCCATTTCAAGTAGTCTGCAAATGATTCTGATTTTTAGAGAGGCCACCTAGTTTTTAACTACACATGCTCCATAAACTCTTCAAGTTTCTTTTTTCATACAGTTGGATTATAGTAGATGGAAATCCTTCCTATTAGCACAAGACAAACATTTCTTCACTCTTTTTCCACATGAAACTTAGTAGAAAAAACATCCACTATTAATTAAAAGAAAAACTCATTCACACAATTCTTTCCAAAGATTAGCACATGTACAAAACCACAATTGGGTAAAAGTCTTTACTGAAAGGAAAGCACAAAAACAACATACAAGCACAGATGGCTCAACCCAAGCAAGAATCAATCCATTGCCACTGCAGTTCCCAACACCTTCACATTCAGACCCATCTTCCCTGTCACAGCACAGGGGATGTAGGGCTGGTACTGACTTGTAACCCCCAGCCCCACAACCCCTTCCAATTTAACAGCCCAACAGCCTTCTGCACCCCACTTTTCTTCCCCACCCCAATTCCTATAATGTCAGCTGAAGCAGCCCTGGCTTGAGTCTAACCCAACTCCCTCCTTCCAAATTTGGCCTTTCTCGCCTCCTGCTCCCCCTTGCCTCAGTGTGGCTTTTCTGGCTTTCAGAAAGAAGAAAGCTGTAACCCGAAAAGGTAAAAACCCTCCTCCAGTGCATGCTGCATGTCCTCAGCAGGCCCATCCCCTCACAAAAAATTTCAAGACACCACGGAAGGGTCCTAGCAGGAAGACTCCTCCTGAGCACACAGCAATTTGGAGATACATACATCACAACACCATGCAAAAGGATTATGGTACTAGACACAGCTCTCACTTTTCCCTGGACTCCCTCAAGTCCAGGGAATTCAATCCTTCATCTGAATAGTCCCCTAAAATGTGCTGCACCACAGGATTTCTGAGCATTATCTTACAGCAGGAGAATAAACAGCTGACTTATACACTTCCATATGTTTCTGCCTACAAAACAGCACTGTGTGTGCGTGTGTCTGCTCCCAGGGTGTCTAAAGGCCTCCCCAATGATCTATCCAATTTGTGTGAGGGACAAAAAGGACACTGGCATCTCTGAGGCCACAGAACTTGTGCTGGGGGCCCATTTTGAGCCCAGAGCTGCAGTTTAACATTACAGCTTCAGCCCAGTTGGCAGCTGGCCATTGCCAGGAACAGAGAGACTGAACCCTCCCATCTCCATTCCCATCTTCTCTATTTCTGGCCTACAGTCATCTCCTCACATTACAGGCACACTCAGCTTCCAAACCAGCAGAACAAACTATACTATATCCTAAAGATTTTAAGAATGCATGTATGCCTTCCAAGTAGGAGGAGAAAAAGCAAACACAAGCATATAGAAAACTCATGGCTCAACTAAACTGAAATTAACCTGCTTTAGAACCTTCAAAGGAATGTCTCCTTTAAAGGGCAAAATACATCTAGGGGCTAACTTACCCCACAAATTCTTGTTGAATAGCTATTTGTGAAGGTGTTTATTTCTCTGAAAATGCATTTCTAAACTGGGGAGAAAACTGTCAGAATATCTTTTACTCAAGCTGAAGCAAGCCTTGTAACAAACACACACAGTCCTTTATCCAGACTGTACCATCTGACATTACACTATGAGTTTCAAAATAAAGACAAAACATAATGTTTAAGGAATTGCTTAATGCATAGAATGTCTTCAGAACATAAAACTCCGTATTTCTAGAAAAGCTCACAACTGGCCTCAACAGTATTCTTATTTGAAGAAACAAATCTACAGTTCAGCAGTCCCAGTAAATCTCTACTTCCACAATTTAATGTTAATGACAGATTTAAGTGAAAATAAAGGCCTCACTGGATGCCTATCTTCATAAACCAAGTTATTTGCACAGAAATGGATAACCATACCCCTGTGAGGATGTAACTAGTTTGAGACAGCTGGCAAACAAAGTTAATAGGCAGCTTAAGTCCCTCCATTTTCCTCCTCCTCAAAATTTCTAAGATAGAAAACTAAATCAATCCCTTAACTCTTTTCCAGTATGATTCTTAAAATCCAGAATGGAGCTTTTGGCTTTGCTTCCAGTACTTATTTCCAAAACACATCTGTAAAGTATAAAAATCAATTAATAATGTTTTGATAAAAGACAGCTCATCCAGACACTAGACAGGACAGATTCACTACTCTCATCATTAAATAAAACATTCAGAAATCTCCAGAGACTTATTTTTCACAAATGTTGACAGAGACAAGTACTGCTTTTATCATCACTGTCTGAGCTTATAACAGAAGTATACTATTCATTTCAAATGACCAAATGAAAAAGAAAGTAGCTTCCCCTGAGCATCAATCATTATTCTCAATTATGAATCATGGAAACCATACTATGTACAAAAAGCATCCAGTTTTTAAACATTTGAGACTTCTCTTCACACCTACATTCCTATTAATGCATTTCACTAATTCATATTTTTAATTTTATGTTCATAGAAAAATCTCCACTTACAGAAGAATGGTTCCTCTTGAAAATACCACAGGCATTTGAAGAAGGACACAGGTAATCTCTCTTCAAAGAGGCAGCAGCTAGTAAAACTGAAACAAAATATACAGATAAAATACTCTTGTTCAGGTTAACTAATTCAAGACCTAAATAGCCAACGAGCTGGAGAATGATATTCCTGAAAAAAAGAACCTTCCATTGAGAACACCTGCCACAAAATCCCAGCAGTTTCAAACTGCAGTAATTTTCTAGTACTAGTGGGATGCTCCAGGCCATCCAGAACTTTTTTAACCCAAACAAGTAATTATTTGCATTTTTTCTATCCTTAGAACCTCCTTTTGTTATTCACTGCTGCTTATAAATCAGGTCCTCTCATCTCTCCTTCTCCTGCTCCCTGTGTAGCCCCTTTTTCTCTAAAACACTCTCTGGCTTTCACAGTCTTTGTTCCTCTCATCTGAGAGCTTGCCCTCTGTGTCCCAGCCTTCCTTTCTGCCCCTCAGCCCCCGGTATTTGATTGAGCTGCCTCCTCTCTGCACTGAGCGCTGGCTGCCAGCGCGGGCGGTACCGCACACGCTGTCCCCGCACCCACGCCGGCCCCGCACCCACGGGACAGCCTCAGCGCCGCAGGCTGCGACTGCAGCACGGGGCAGAGCTCAGGGGCCTCAGCACACCCTGCCAAGCCTCACCACTGTAATAAACCGGGAGTGAGACAAAACAAAGCTCCTTCACCAAATTTAGCTACTGGAATAGTAAACCTAAAATGAGTGTGTAAAATCTGTCCAAGCTAAAAATCTTTGACAACAAAAGCTTGAATTGGGATGGCTCCTTGACAGTACAACAGCCCCTCTCAAACTTGCAGGTGATGGGACTGCTGGAGCTATTCATCTAAACTGCAGACTAAGCTAAATAAAATACTGGGTGTTTTTCCTGCGCTGTAAATCCCAAAGCTGACAGATGAGTCAAGATATTGAAACTAACATTTCCAGAATGGTAGTTAAGACAAACCATCAGCCTGTGCAGATTTGACTTGCAACACTACAGGCTACAAACCTCAGAAAATTAGACTCACTGATAAGCAACTCTTGCTCTGGCTCAGCAGGGAACATAGCTGTAAGGCAGACAATACAAAACATGCTACTTCCATTCATGAGGATGTGTCACTTGGAAAAAGATCAATTTTAGGTAGTAAAACCTAATCCCAACACAACAGCTTTGAAAGTCAACTGCAGGACAGTTTTTCCAAATGCATGAGAACCAGTACTGCAACACCAACACCAGCCATCATTAAATATTTGATTATCGGAACTAAGAAAAACATCTAAGAGATGCCTTCTGTCTAACAAGGCAATACCAAGCTGCATGTGCTGTGCCCTGTAGCTCACACTTCATGCACTCTCCTCTCCCACTATTCCTGGGTGAAAGACCCTGAAGCAACCATCAAATTAGCAGATGGAAAAAGCCTGGACCACCCCTTCCAAAAAGACAACAGTTTAAAAGAATTCAGTGAATTAATGTGTACGCTAAGCTCAAGATTTTTGTTCTCCCATTTGCAACTTCTATTGAGTAAGCTGCCTATTTTATACTCCAGTGGCTTTCTGTTTTGTTTTTTAATTTTAAATCTGCTTGGGACTTCAAGGAAACAGAACAACTACAATTTCAGTAGCACACTTGATTATTTCAACAGCTGTTTGTAAGTGAGATTAATTCCATTAACAATGGGGGGGAAACAAATAGAAAAGAAACCCACCTTCGCTGAAAAATGCAACTTTCTCCTAAGATCAGAGGCAGAATTCTGTTGATTTAGGTCTGGCAATTTTTATTTTTAGCACATATCCTTAAACTTCCTTTTCAATTAAAACAGGCAAAGTAATATAAAACTCTGATGCAGAAGTACACTGTCAGTCCTCCAGCCATTTGGAATTATTTTCTACTTGTTTTCCATTTAAAATGCCTTCCCAGACATGAGAGATTAAACAGAAGCTCATGTGTCAAGCAGAAGTGATCACAAAACCTACATGGAAAAAACCACTAAACCAGATTGAATTTGCATCTGTTTGTCTTCCATTCTTCTTTAATGTCTTGAATTTACCAGCACAGTCTATTTCACAGAACTAAATAAAGGCAGAGATAGAGTACCATCCTGTGGAGCTGAGATTTTGAGTGTTCTGTTAGAGCACTCAAATATATAATTGGCAGCACCAGCAAAGGATGCTCAGTGCTGGATCAGTAATTCACTAAGAAATTTGTTAAACAGCAACCATTTGGAAGAAAAGTCAGAGATTTCTGCCTCACCTCTGGCTGCCATGGCTTCAGTTCTCAGCACATGTAGCTGCATTACGGTTATCTCAACAGACATTTTCAAGCACCGTCCTCCACTAAGTGGTTCCAGCCAGGAACAAGGGAAAACCTTATCAGCAAGACAGCCCCAAGGCCTGTGTTACAGGGTACATTTAGAAGATACCTAGCAACACACTTTGTTCCTGGAGCTACAGCAAGTCTGCTCAAATGATAGATATAGTACAACAAAAATAGTCATAAAAGCCATTCGTTTGTACAGCGCTTTATACCTTCACAAGCCAAGAACCTCCTCTGTGCTCTTTTATGCTGTTCTGACTAAGGCAAAAGACCTTTAAGTCAGTCCTAGTCTTGTCCAAATAGGAACTGCAGAAAAACACCACACACACAAGTAGGTGGTTAGCAATACCAACACAGAATTAGCTATTCCCTCCAAGTCTTCCTGAGTGAAATACCAGTCCAGAAGAGCTTTGCAAGGTGTCTCTGGGGGCGGGGGGCTAAAAATCACACTCCCAATACAACAACAAAGGACAAGCATCATCTCTTTAATTCTGAGAAATAGCAACACTGTTCTCCAGTTCATTAAGAATGAGTTGCTTAATGGCAGCTTTTCAATAGCATGCTGGCTTGGACAGCCCACACATTGATTCTGGATCTTACCCAGGCTGTCAAAGCCTGTAGAGATAAATAAAATTGTGGTGGCACATACCATTGCCAGCCAATTGTAGAATATGATCTAGAAAATGAGGGACCCCAATACTCTAAAGCTCCACAAGGAAGAGGCGAAAAAGTTAGCATAAAACACTCAAAATAATTCTCCTTAAAGAAACCCAAACTCATGTTTGAATTGGAAAAATTAATGCATAGTTTAAGCCAGCTACTTACAATAATGTACACTAGGATATATAAAAGAACTAGTCTAAATTATTTCTAAGGTCTTACTGACTTGCTTTGAGGACCAGTAAGATAGGGATCCCAGAGCAATATGAAATAGGGTATATGTCTCATAGCAATAGTAGGGAAGTGGGAAATTACTTAAGTAGCAAGACAAGCAATGTAGTTCTCATGCTTAGAAAGATTCGGATACATTGCTGGGGAAAAAGATGAGTGATTTAAGTAAGGGGAGAAAGATAACTGATAGCCAGGAAGCCTCAAAACAATACAGTGTTCTCTCTTGTGTAAATGTCTTACTGAAGTAGCAGGTGCAGCTTATGCAAGTTCAACTACTGTTCAACATAACGTGGAGACTATAATTCCAAAATAATTAGTGTAGACAATGGTAAGTACTGGAAGATTCACTTTCAGAAAACTAATGGCTGAGTATAAAAAAATAAACCAAAACAGAAAGGATTTTGGGTTGGTGCAGCTAGAACTTGACCTGTAGCAGATTTTGTTTAGTTTATTAATTTTGGTGATCAAACACAGGCACCCTTGAAGAATCTACAAATGACACCAAACTAGGGAGGTGGTGGAGAGGGGGAAAGGGGGCAGAAGTTGCAAGGAATATGAAGGAGATGACCCTAAGTGAGCTTAAGAACTCACGGATTCTAAAACACATTTGATAACATCCATGTAAAGTGAGAGCAAAACCAAATACCGTAACTCTGAAAAAGATCATTAAATAAAAAACCTACCCACATGCAGAAGCATCCATATTAAGAGTAATAAAGCAGAAAAGAGAAGCTATACAGGATCAGAGACTAAAGAGTCATAAACCTGATATTCATCTTGAAAGCCAAATACAATTTGAGAAGGTGGTAAGACTACTGATCACATGAGGTTAAGCTGTTTCAAGTCTAGTCAACACCATTGTCCTAGCACTGAAATACCACATACATCATTGTTGCGTATTCTAAGGAACAAATCCTGAAAATCTAGTTCTAAGACGACTAAAAAGAGATTGATAACAACTGGAAGAAAAAATCCTTTGTCTTCTCACTATAGCTATTTGACTTTCCAAGGGGTGTCTTATCTACAGTAAATGGGAAAAAAAACCCAGTCTTTATGAACTCATTTCTATGATTTATTTTAGATGACAGTGCACATTAAAAGATTTCTCCTTCCCTTCACCTTCCCTCCACAAATAGAAAAATTCCTTCCAATTTCAGTCTCCTCTTTTCTTGATCTTCTTGTAAAATTAACATGGAATTTTTAAAATAGAATTGATTTCATACTCAACAGTACTACTGATATTTGTACTAGTTCTACTTGGCAATTCACACTTTGCAATTCATTTTTAATGCAGTTAAAATTTAAAACAAGGTTCAATGTGAGGATTTTTTCCTTCTAGACAGCAGTTGCATTTTGACTCCAGCTGGTATCATACCCTGTGTTTACACCATTAACATAAAACAATTCAGACTTTACTAACAGGTGTGTATGCACACCCTTATTTTGGGTCTGTCACATGTGTATTTTAGGTTTGATTTTATTTTTCAGCTGTCCTGTGAACGAGCAATAAAATTCTAACTCATACTTGACCAAATCCAGTACATATTTACATCAGACAGACTTCAAGCAATTACTAGAGCTGGAGTGTCAACAGCCCATACTGAAATATCACACCATCTTTCAGCCTTTGCACAAATTCAGACTTCCAGAAATGCTTGTTTAGATTTTAGACAACCACCACGCCAATGCCTTCAGCAACATTCTTTCCTGTCAGAAATGTAAGGCTAGTACATTATTCACATATACACACTAGTTTCTATGAATCCATGTATTGAAACTGAGTGGCAAACACACACACACCTACAGCAGTCAGAAAGCCACTAACAGGCAGCATTCCCCTTTTCCTTTAAAAATACATATGCATATTTACTAGTTCAGAGATCTAAAAGCCAGAATTACATAAAGCTGTCTGAAAACCCAAGACTCCTTACATATCATGTGAAAATATTTGCTGAAGGATAGAACAAGACTTTGATTACACCTTCAGGGCTATTCCACACCATCTGTGAAACCAGACCACAAGACCTGAGTCCAAGAGTCACACATGATAAGGAATGCGAAACTCCTCCACTTGCAGGAAGAGTACCTGCAGTACTGCAAGAGGAAAGGAGGCAACCACTGGCCTATGTACAAAAAAAAAGTGCTATTTCTCTGATACTATAGGTAAAAGGCAGTGTTTTCAGATGCACTAGCTCCCATTTTCAGAAACAGAACTCAAAACATTCCAATTACCTAACTGGATGCATGGCAGATTTTGTAAAGGTTTAAAAGCAAACCTCACATTTGCATTTAGAGAGAAAACAAAGAATCTGGCAAACAAATTAGAGAAAAACATTCAACAACATAGTAAAAGTAAAACATGTTAGCTCCACAGATTAGCATATCCACCTGAACAGGGCAGCATTGTTACAACAAAAGGGAGGTAAATACTATTGAAAATTGGGAATAGCAATGATTTTACCATTGCCTTTCAGAGGGCTGACCTCTCTCCTAATATTGTATTTTCCATCAGGAAACAATTCCTAAAACTATTTGTGTCCTACATTTTGTTATTGTTTAGGAACTTGTGAGACAGAACAAACAGTGGTGAGCTCTTAATTATAGCAACACTCATCTCACTGTCCAACCAGTCTTCACAACCACCAACTCCCAGGTATGATAAATCAGTTTGTGAAGCCCCCATGCCTCCAAAAGGCAAAGAAGTACTTTATGCAGAAATCCCAGCAATTAAAAGAGACAGCAGTATTAATAATCTGTGGCAAGCTGGCAAATTTACAGGTCATGGCTCTTAGTCTAGCACTTCCATTTTCAGACAACAGGATTTCTACATATCGAGTATATCTTTAAGAACCCTCTCTTAACCACAAAACACACAGAAAACAGAATGACACTGTATTGGAGAATAAACAGCTGTCCAAACATCTACTGAAGTCCAGAAAACAAATCCTACATCACTGCGACGATTTTCAATCTTGACAACATTAGCCAGTGGCCTCAGATCACCACAAATAAAACTTCCTAGAACTTAGGTTTGCTTTTTGGTTTGGGGATGGGGGTAGGGGATAGTCAAGCTTCTTTTTTAAAGTATTTAGTTAGAATAATGATAATTTTACATTAGACACTTTATGGCAAAAAAAGTTAGTTCATTACTGAATTTATCAGTGTGTACCTATCCAAACACAAGAAAGCACCATCTGGTCTATAGGAACACAAAATATTCGTCTATGTGTTACATTTTATATTGACTGTACTCTGTTACAATAAAGGCAAATGATTCTGAGCTTACTCTTGCTCTCACCTGATCTTGCCAGATCTACCATTACCCTGTACCATTACTCTTATCAATATAAATCATGCATTAGAACACATACTGCAAAACCCCTCAGACTAATAAAAGGAACTTAGGAAAATAATTATTATTCAACATTATAGATATAAAGGAGCTTTTTAGCCACTCAAATCAGGCAAAAAATTTCTCCAAATGAGAAATTTTCTCCAAATTTCTCACCACTGTTCAGTGTAATATGAAATACATCAGTTTAAGCAAGAGAAAAAGTAATGTCTCTATGCTTCAATACATTTTAAATTTTGCTCCTATGAAACTCAAAATAAATCCTATGCACTCATGTATGCTCCTCTACCACAAAGTACAAACACATTTTGACATAGCTGTTTCTGATTTTTTTTGTACTACTTACCACTAAAAGCATTCCAATATAGTTCTTTAATTACTTGTCAGTTGTACTTACTGTACAAACACTATTTTTCAAACACTAAATTAAAACGGCAGGCCTGGTGCATTTGTGCTACACTAAACTAGTACTGTAAGCCACAAAGTTAACTGTAAAAAAAGCAATCAAATACAGATTAAATAAGAAAAACATGAAAACTGTTTATTTCAGCTGACTTGTCATAAAAGCAGGATATTTTTTAATTCATATCAGCCGCGATCAGGATGATCCTGAGCTGCACCAACAATCCAAATGCCAAGCAAGATGTACTGTTTCAAAACCTCACCAGTCAATTTAGAACAGAAGCACAACCCCTGCACAAGTATTAACAGACTAAAATTGTTTTATAGGTAAACTGTGTTTTCAGTTGAGATGACAGAATGTGCAGCAGTCTCTATAAGGCTCACAGCTGGAATACCAAACCCAAACCTCAGCCTCAAGGATTGGTTTTATTTTAGAAAGGGAAGAGAAAAATGTCAGTTCATGACAGCTTACCAAAGGACAAAAAAAACTTCTATTTCTCTTGTAATAGAATTCTGGACAAAAAAAAAAAAATCTGTCAGGAAAAATACAAAAGCAGTAACAGTAGTCATTTGGTCACAAAAGAGCAAGCAGCTTCTCTAGCACCCTCAGATTTTGTATAATGACCATGTTTGTTGACCCCTTCCATACCAAAATTTCAAAGTATGTACTAATACACTCCTGCAATTTGCCACATGCACAGTAAAGCTCTCGAAAGGGTCTCTGAAGGTTTTCTACATTGATTTGCTCTGGAATCTACTCATTCGAGGGAAAGGCTAAATCTCTGTTTTCATTTAATAGGCAAAATCAGAAAACAGCTTAAATCCTGATTATATAAAAACATTAGAAGAAGATCAGCCACAATCCTCTTTGCTCTGTAAATGAACAACTCCAGAAGTGTCCTCAGAGCACCGAGACCATTTAGTTTATTCTCTGGGGCCCCCTCTGGACTCAAGCAAGATATGTAACTGTACAACTATCCCAGAAAAAATGAAGAGCTCATATTAGCTGGTGAACATGAAGTAACAGTTGAAATAGGTAACAAAAATGCAGTAGCACACCTCTGGACACATCACATTGATCCAGAGTAAGCTTAGGAGAGTTTAAGCCCTAACTATGACTACAAGAGCCCAAACTCTGGAATACTGTACATGCTGCAATGCCTTGCAGCTCCGAAGCACCCACGGTTAGGTGACTGTACCAAACAGATAATCAAATATGAAAATCAAACCCATTTAAAGACTACCTAGCATTTCTCAATTCATTGTAGAATTCTTTGTATTTAAGACTATGAAGATATTTGTATCCACCAAATTATACTCCAACACTCACAAAAAAAACCCCCAGTAACATAAAACCAAAATTCATGCATTGACAGCATTAGGAATTACTCTGAGAAGAACACTGGTTCGCCATCACATCACCATGTAAGACTTCTGCCATCAGTACCACATGCAATTCTGCTCTTCCCAATTAAAAAAGCTCTTGCAGAATTAGGAAGTGTAAGTGAAAGTCAACAAAGAGCAAAGGATACTGGATTTTCTGATTCAGAAAGTCCTGAGATGGAAGACATTAAGTCTACAGCTACAAATCCACGCTATCTTCCTCCACTTACATCTGCTGCTGTGCTCTGCCAGATACAACACACTTCTAGAGAGGGAACTTTAATTTGACCAGAGTAAGCTAACTGGACTTCTGGATGAAGGACAACAGTTAAATTTCAGTGTATGAGAAAACGTATCCAACTTGTCCAAATATTTAACCAGCTTTTTGCAATACCTTTGTAATGTCTCTGAAGATGGTTAGGAGCCTCAACATTACCTTCTTTATCCAAGCCATTTTAATAAAAGCAAAGCTAAAACCCCCAAATTAACCTTTAGTAATGAAAACATGACAACTGCTTTGCAAAATAATCCAAGAAAGAGCACTTGTCTCACAACTTAACTCTACAACAAAAATATTAAATAGCCACTGCATTTACGTGCTCTTCTCTCTCTCTCTCAAATTTTCAGTCTAACCAAATGTACCTCTGCTTCCCTTTTATAGTCAAGAACAGATACAAGGAGCAAAGATCTCCAATGCACACATCTCTCCCTTTATACTCCCAGCAAAGCTAAGCATGTAAATGTTTTTTAAAATGCTATAAGCTTCTGATTCTAAATTAATCCCATCCAGCAAAGTCCTCAGGCTTTAGCTGCAGTTCATCTTTCTTCCACACAACCTCCTCTCAAGAGCAGTTTATCTCAGAGAAGAGAGGTTAAAGCAGTTTTCCCTTCTCAGAGGAGGGAACAGTGCTCTGGTGCTAAACTTCAACCTTTCTCCTCAGCAAACTTTTGCAAAGAGCTCTAGCCTAAGCACCAGAAGGGAGAAAAAGAGGAATAAAAAGTTAAAGATATGCTGAAGAAAATAAATGGTGAAAAGCAGTAGAGAAAAATAAAGGAGAAAAGAGCACAGTAAGAAAACGGAACAAGAAACAACACAGATAAAAAGATTATATTAAACAATGAGTGTTCAGTGCTTCCTAATAATCTGAAAAATTATACCTGTACTACCCCACAGACATACAAGCTTACTGCACTTCTGGTCTACAGGCTTTAGAAACATATTACCAAGAACAAAGCAACAAGGGGAAGTAAGAACAACTGTGGCTGCTTTCCTAAGGTATCACAATCACACAAAGAAATCAAAGTCTTTAAGAACAATGCTACACCAATAATGACAAGGCTAACTTTAAAAAAATATCAAAAGAAGGGGGGAAAAAAATAAAAATATGTAGTCCTCTCCAGCATTTCTTGTGTCAAAGCTACACAAGCAGAAGCATCCAAACACTTCACATGTGCACGACAAAGTAAACAGTT
The DNA here is from genome assembly GCF_047830755.1 of Zonotrichia albicollis. Lineage (NCBI taxonomy): Eukaryota > Metazoa > Chordata > Aves > Passeriformes > Passerellidae > Zonotrichia > Zonotrichia albicollis. The sequence goes on along the minus strand of NC_133824.1, from coordinate 28,234,255 downwards.
TGGTCCAACAACCAGATGAAGAAGTAGCTTTTGTGTGCAGATGGAATGAAGGAACTAAAGGCTGGCCAGCCCAGCATGCTCTAGGGGCAGCCTTGGACACCTGACCCATCCCAACACTGAGCCTTCACAAACTATGGGACACTGATGTGGCTAAAGGAGGGGACCACTCTCACATGATCGCTGAAGGTTTGCAGGCACACACACAGAAAATGCCAACAGCAATAAACCCAGAAAATCCACCATGTCACATCCCAATTTAATTCTATCCAAGCAATTCCTCAACTTTACAAGTCTTTGCCACCCTAGATTTGCCAGTTTAGAGAAACGTCTCCTCTTGAATGTTTTCTAACATACACATATAGATGCAAAAATGCAACCTGATGAACCCTGCTTCTTCTCCTTTCATTTTCTATTGCAGATGAGCAGGCATCAGAGACTACAGCTCAAACACATAAAGCCTCTGTAAATATGCTATGCATAAAGCCAAAGCTGATTTTTCAACTACTCTGATGAATCATAAAATTGAAAGCTTCCTTTGTTTAAAAAAAAAAATCTATAAGCTGTAAAAGACTCCATGAAAAGATGTATTAGTGGTATTAAAGGTCAATGTAATAAATAGCACAGCTTTGAGGTACCAAAGAGCTGTGTATTAGTACCAAGTCTTCACACAAGGAACTGACAGAATGAACAAGTGACTGATGACAAATTCATCTACATACACAGGGCAAAAGACTAAAGAGATCAACATGCTATAAAATCTACACACAGCAAGATTATTAGGAAGCACTACCTATTAATTGCATTACTATTACTGCTACAAAGACAACTGAGACTTCCCTCTTCCAAGGAGTCACACAGAAAAGACAAAGGGTAATGGGCACAAGTTGCTTCTGAGATTCCAATTGGACATGAGGGAAATTTTTCATACTGAGAACCATCAGCAATTGGAATAACCTCCCTAGAGAAGTAGTGTATTTCCCAACATCAGACACTTTTAAGATTTGGAAGGACAGACTGCTGGGTCATCGCTGTCTATAGAATTGTGCTTTTGCCAAGAAAGATTGGCCCAGATAGTCCTTGAGGTCCCTTCCAACCCAGTATTCTGCGCTAAATCGATGCATTTCCATTATGATGTGCACAGACATGCATGCTATGTTTTATACATAAAAAACCATGACTAATGCCTGATGCTGATGGGATCTGTAAAGCTAGCATCACACTGTCTAGTAGGCACTGATCTTTATCTTTAATCAAATGGAGCAGAGTTAAGTTGTGGGTTTGCATTATGCATAAGCAGTGAATACAATTAGGCTGAAAAGCAAGCTGATCTTCTCTGATCTCAAGTGGAAAGTGTGAATTCTGATCTTCACAGGTGACAGCTCTGAGCATCACTCCAATTTACTAGTCAGCTTCCTTGAATCTGTGTTCCCAACAGAAAACTCAAAACACATAGCTGTGGCTAATCTTAAGTCACTACTGTTTAAACAAGAGAACACCAATTAAGAGAGCAAAGCAGTTACTTTACTTTGTCTGGCACAGAGAAATTCGGTTTTACAGCTCAAGAAGGGTACCGAAAAACTGGAGGAAAAAAATTACAATGTATATAAGAAGGGAGCAATCAATAGAAGGAAGGAATTTGATCAAGGAGAGTTATAAAATGACTACCACTGAATGGACACCTTTTTGCTTTTAGGTAGTGAAATCATTTCAGAACTGTTCACCTCTGAATTGCCAGAAACATTGTCTTTGAAACTTTCTACAGAAATGCTGTATTTCAAGCTGATGCATCTGTTCAGAAGCATGAATTTAGGAAATCTCATGGTCACTGCAGTTGTAGTAGTAGAAGCTCCATGTGTTCTCAAAACAGTTTACAAAGGAATAGAGTATTTTGCTCTCTACAGGTAAAAAACCAGGGAAATAACACTAGTAGTCCAAATTTTGCTGCTCTATTGTCTCTTCTGTCAGGGGCTTGCCGGTTTTTGTTTGTTGCCTCTTTGGTTTTGGGGTTTGTTTTTTTGGAGAGGGACTGTTTATTTTTATTGGTTTCTTTTAGTTTGGTTTTTTCATTGTTGGGTTTTGGTGCTTTATTCAGTACATGAACTTAGTGGGGGGTTTCTTAGGCTTCCACGTCTGTTGAACTCACAAATATCGCATCCGTTCAATGTCTCAGATTTATTTAACTGCTGATTCTTATTACTCACCTAAAACAATGAAAATATTGAACTGCAAAATTGTGCTGCTGTTCAAATTTAAGAAGCACAGCACAATGTACTTTAGGAATGTGCAATCTGAACAATGCATAAAAATCAAAACACGACAATTGCTCATTCTTCACCAGCCAGTTCCATAAAAAGTTAAATATAGCAGAATGAGCTGCTTTCCTGTTTAATAAACAGAAAACATCTTGTTTATTAATCAGTATACATGTGTAATCATACAAAGTACTAAGTACATACTTACTAGTTCCAAGTCATACTACTACCACCTTAAGGGGAGAGCTAGGAAAAATCCACAAAATAATGTATGTATTTAATCTACCAACAGCTCTCCACATGTACATGAGCTACAGAACTCAGTTTTACAAAACCCTCAATTTCCAGGGCACAGGATTGCAGTGATTAAGCACCCAGACTTCTAGTGAGCCTCAAACAGGCTATACTAAAATCCATGCTGTTAAATCCTTGCAATCATTTTAAATCCAGGCTAGGTAAATTAATGCTAACTTGGGTGTGCCTAACCATTCTGGAATTAGGAAGTTTGCAGACATAGTATGCCTCATTCTTGGCCTGCCTATTCAACAAGTGCCTGTTGCAGAATAGAGTATGCATCATTACAATCCATACTATTAAATAACCTTTTCAGACTAAGAAAAAACATGTCAAAGCATAAAACCCTCACCAGCTTAGAGATAGCCAAGAATTAATGAGATCCAGGCTTTCCTCTCTTCATTCACTCACATACACTTACCTTCTGAATATCCAACCCCTTCAGTCTCATACATAATGAAATGAAGGTGAGACTTTTATTATGAACACCCATTCCCTATTAAAATGGACACATTTAACTATTAAGAATATTATCCTGTTTTTCTGAAGGATTTTATTACAATTCTCCAGTTCTCAAAGACATTAACTAATCTTCCAATTATCACATACTGACTTCTACTAATTCACCACACTGTTTTTAAACATAAAAGAACATAAAAGTAGGCTAAGCACTTTCTACTTCTTTTTCTGCATTTAAAGATAATTACTGTAGATATCATTGCAATATCACAGTACAAACACATTGCACAAGGTAATCACTAACTTGGGAACAGACACACATCCAATATATCAATTTTTTTTGACTCACAGATGCTTGTGTGCACAAGTACATGCATTCAAAATACATAAAAGTGCACTCCTCAAGGAACACCCTTCTTTTTTTATAAAGAGGCCAAGACTGTAAGCACTAATTGCATGGGTTCTTCCTAAATTTCTTCAGACTCCTCAGGGAAGCAACTTGAACTACAAACCTACACAGTCCTAATAACAGAAATCCTTTGTATAATCACCAACTAAACCTTGGGGAAATCTCTGGGGAAAAAAATTAAAACCTGCAAAATGTAAGGAAGGAACACAATTCTGTACAACTCTACTCCTGGCCATTCAGAGAAACAGTACCCAAATAGCTCCTGCCTTCCTTTGCAGGGAACACAGTACTATGTACTCTTAAACACATCTCTGAGAAAAAGCAAGAATCATCAAGGCAAAGCCTTTTCCACCTCAACCCCACCCAACAAAACTCTTTTACTAGTGAACAAATGAAACCACAGGACTTCAACCTGTCAACAGGAAAATAACAGTACAGATAAAACCAACAATATATAACTTAATGCAACATCAGCCACCTGCACACAGTGGCCATCTCTTCCTCTTCCCTCCCCACAGTCCTCTTCTTCATTTTAAGTTCAGTTCTGAGGTTAAGTTTCATGAAGAATTTCACAAGTTTTAGTCCGCCAGCATGTACACAGCAATGTGGGGAATTAACAAAACTAAGTTGATGCTGCTGAATGTTTTGCACCTAAATATTCTTACAAAACAAATTAGGATTCTGTATTTGAAACAAACATGTATCAGCTTTATTGGAGTGTGATACTATTCCTAAAAAAAGCTGCTTGTTAACATGTTTATGTTCAACTCTCAGCTGTAAAACATGCTGGGAGTTGAACATAACCATATTAATAAGCAGCTTTCAAGAATTTCAGTAAACAAGACTGGGTTTAATAGGACCATGAGCCTATGCATTCTTAAACAGCCAGTAGCCAGTAACTGTTACTGAGGAAATAAATTAGGTTTTAAGTAAAACTTCGTATTACTAGGTTTGCTATAGTATTGAATTGAAATTTTTTTTAAATTCCACAGAGAAAAATTTCCACTTTGAACAAAAAATTGCATGTGTATAATAAAAAGGAATTTACCAGCTTCGTTGTTTCAGTGGTGTAACATGGTAACACCACTGGCAAAATGAAGTTTAATTACCTCATCATTCTTTACAGAAAGTATGTGACAAGAACCCTAGACTGTGGAATCCAAACATAGTAGGGGGAAAAAATACTCATTTACTTTACATAAGTAAGTTAAACTACTAAGACTGCTCTTCATAGCTCAAGACAGCTTTTTTTCACTGTGCATGCCTCACTACAGTGTTCACTAGTATCATGATTCTAAATAGCCTCTTGGAACCACAAACTTCATTTTTTAAAAAAATAATTTTTTGTATGTTGCCAAGGACATGGACACTATTTTCTCCTCAGTGGTAACTTGGAGAGCTATACATCAAAAAAACCCCAATAATGATTGTGTGTATAACTCAACACTCAAGATGGTATCAAATGAAAAGGTAAAACTCCTCAAGGGAAAAGACAAAATAATTAAAATACCCTTTTCCAAGGGCCCTGCTAGATCTGTGAACAAATATATTTGTTTCCAGTATATAGGTCCTCTGAAATGTTTTATCACTACCAGAAGTCAAACGTCAGAGGCTCAACCTCTGCCAACACGATACAGCAGGTTATGCTGACAGTGTTTCAGAAGGAGAGTTTTAAAGTGATGCTTTCGATACAACAACATCCTTCAAGGCAACTGCAACAACTACAAGGCAGATTGTCTCACACAAGAAACCTATTTGTTTGTTTTGACATCCAACAGACTGATGAATCAATGTTACAAGGGAGGGTTTTTCCTTTGGCAGAAATGGTTTTTTCACTTTCACTTCCAGACTGGACTTCCTCTGCATATCCTATACCTATAGGTTTCACTAGGTGTTAATAAACAGATGATTAAAACATGTTCAGTGGAGAGGGTTATGCTTTTACTTCCTCATTACAAATCTGCATCGACTAATCTTAATTGAGATCTCCAGTTTTGTTCTCCCTGCAGTCCATAGCAAATCCTGGTCACCTCCCTCCAGGCAGCACTACTGCTTGCTCAACCTGTTGAGTTAATTCAGGAAGCTGATCCATCTGAAAATAAATCCAACCCCGCCTATCTTTGCAAAACCAACATCACTGCTCCCCACCTCTCGTCCTTCCACACCCCAAACCCACACACTGCAATTTTCCAACCTTCTTCATATATCATCTTGAACCAGGTCATTACACACCTGTCAAGGACTTGCATATGGTATAATGCAGGTGACAAGGCTGCATGGGCAAAACTGCAGCATCTCACACTTGTTGCATCCATTTTACTTTTTAATTAATTACATTACTCTGTGAAAGGACAGATCATGTACTAAAAGCCTGTCTTTTTCAAGGATCAGGCACATCCAGAAGAATCATCCTTTTCTTTCTTACAACATGAGTTTAGTTTCACAAGTGGGTTAAAAGAAACCACCTACAAGAACTGCTGTGTTTCAGAAAATGTGACAAAAGCAGGCATTCTGTCACAGCCTGAACACAATCCAACCTGCTTTTGCAAACCCTTCTACACATTTGGGGGGGGGGGGGGGCAGGTATGGGGTGGAAGGGAATAGCCATCTAGTTCCTTTGCATGTCCCTGTGGAAAAACACTGATGTACGCAGAAAGCATTCAGCAACAGCCAGGGATAGAGTCCGGCACTCTGTGGCAGCCAGCCTACCCGGGGTAAAGCATCCTGCTGGAGACCCCCCTTGCACACTGCATGAAACACTACACTCTATCAGCAGTCAAACACAACACAGTTTGTGACAACAAGCAGCACTCCAAAAGGTCACAAGGTACAGAAAGCAGAACATGCATTCTTACCTATTCAAATTCCTGAGAAAGCAGACACATGCAGCTTCAGCAAAAACTCCCAGTGGACGTCACAATCTACTTCTGATGAATCATACCACAGTGAAACCTAGAAGCAAAAAAGATCATGGGCATGAACAAAATTTGAATGGGGAGCAATCAAATGAAATACTTTTCAAAAGGTAAAGGGTATTCTGAAAGTTGTGCTGGTGAGAAGCCAGAAGCAACAATGAAGGCTTATAAAACTGTGACTCTATAGATTTTCTGCACATAGCTTACACATCTAAGAGAGCCTGTATGATAATTTTCTCACTACAACAATCCCAACCCTTCTTTTATCACCCCTTCTCTGAATCGTTATTTTCTTCCAGAACGCATTCTGCCAGGCATTTAGAGATTAAACACACATTTGGCAACGCCTGAAAGAAAGGGGACATTTAGCAGTGCTGTGGCCCACTTTTTTTCCCTCACTGCTCAACATAAAGTCTGTAACACATGCCAAAAACAAGGGAGAGCAGGAGTTTTTATCTAAGTCACCAGCTGCAGTACCCTAAAATTCTCCAAGCACAGGAGGAAATGTAAAGGTTTCAAAGCTGGTCCTTCCTATTTACCAGTTCCTGTAAATTATAATCCATATTTTTTCAGAATTACTCTTAACATCTGACCTCTGTCTATTGCTACAGAAGGCTTGCATCTCTAGATGATATGAGTCCTCTAAATTTAGACCGGGCAAACAGATGTAACCATGGAGATTTATGCTGCAGTCCCGAGAACTCCGCAGAGGCACAAGCTGGAGGCAGAGCACGTACTGCCAATGAATTTTTGTCTACTCTACTCCCACCAAGCTCACGTGTTAGAGGAGATGTACAGTGAATCATATCAAAGAGAGATTAAAATTCCAGCTCTAACTAAGGAGTCTAAAGAATAAGACCTAGATTCTTCTCCAGCCTGGTTTTCCCCAGTCCAGTTCACTGCACAGCTACATGAGCACCTGTGCTGACATTAAGCAGAAAAGGTATCAGACAGGAGAAGCCAAGAAGGATGGTTCCTTTCAGCTGCAATGGCAGCATGAACTGCACATAAAACCACAATACAAGGGCTATGTGTAATAATTGTTGCTGAAATTTGATAGGTTGATAGACAAATTTTAAGCTACCCATTGCTACTCTCCCAAAAGTATTTCTTTACAGAGTTGAAATAAACTCAGATAAACTCAGAATACCTACCTGGTGGAAAGAACACTAGCATCAACAAAAATTCTTTAAGAAATGCCAAATAGTGTTATCAATAGAACTCCAGAAAATAATTACTGCTATCTTTTTTGAACAATTAAAAATACAGCTGAGGGTTTTTTATTGCAAGTTTAGGCTTATTTAGAAAATATTGTGTGAAACTAAGACCTTGGTGAAATGAGATGCATCAGCAAAAGAGTTGTAGTACACAAAAAATAATAATGCTGTGCAGCAAAAGCAGTTTATAAAAGGCAGAGAGAACTAAAATCATGTTTAAAATAAGGCAACACTCCCAGAAGAGCTTCATTTTAACTTTCATATTGTCAACAAACTGAGTTTGCCTTTTTCATTAGAATCACATTCTAATTCTAGGATAGAAAAGCTCAATTATAACTTAGTCTAATCAAGCAAGTGTAAGATTTAAAGTCTATTTGTTTGTCATTGCAACTGACATTTTGGCAAATCATTCAGGTAGAATGTGAAACAATTTCCACAGGTAGTGAATGGTCTTCTGGTCAAGAGAACCATTTCCCTTTTTTAGGGTGAAATTCTTAACAAATTCAAGCATTACTAAGACACATCACAATTCTGACCCAGAACTCTCCATTTCCTTTGGTGTTAAATTATAGACCTGCTGTGTAAAGATGATTTATTTTTTTTAAATAAAAGATTGCCTGTGAAGCTCAATTGTGATTGGGAAGACCGCCTACACAGCAGAGAGAGTGAGAAAACACACACTTGTAGAGCTGAAAAAACATCACTGTAGGCATATGTAAGGAGGGAGAGAAGAAAGAACTTGGTTCTACTGAAAAAGGCTATTTTCTGACATCACTCTTGAACAAACCAAAACGTGTTAATTGAAGACAATTCAAGGGTTGTTTGCTATGTTCCAGCTATCAATATGCAGTACTACAAGCAAGAGGAGGAATTCTTGCAGATTCATCCCTCCAATCTCAGAATCTGCCACCTACCCAAGGAATGCTTCACTTCCCCCACTTCTCTGCCACAACCTGCAAAAGCTGTTCTCATAAAACAGCGAGTCACCTGCAGAAACAGCAGTTCAAAGCTCTACAAGTCTTATATAATTAATAACACTAGAAGTATTGAAATTGTAGACAAAACTTGTTTTAAAAACATAAGGAGAGAGAATGCTGTCTAAAACCACTAAGAGTAACTAGCATTTAATCTCAGCAGAATCTAACAGTATTTGAAACGGCTGAAAAAATAACCACAAGAACTTCAGATATCTTTCTCATACAGACTTATAAAAAAATCTTTGCCTCCCTACCCCACATACCTTTCAGTCTCTTCATCTCCTTAGAGATGTAAGCAGGCCTTTCTGGATGTCCTATTAATGAACTTTGATTTTCAAAAGAAAGAAGGAACAAGCATCAGTGGAAACAATGCTTCCCAGTTTACCTTTGGAAGGCACCACCTACGAGCATTATAATTCCTAAATAAAGAAACCTCTATGAAGTGTTCTCATGCCATGATAAACATATGAAAATATTTTTATTAGCTCTGTCTTTCTCTTCAGAATAAAAACAAAAGGCTTTTGACATATAGGCTTTGGCTGATTATTACCACAATTACTACCAGGGGAATGAAGACAGCCAGGATGAGTTTCACCAGTGAACTTCAATAAACATGAGATGATTCATTGCAGGGAAAAGATGCTGTGATGCTGCTTCTCCCATGGCATTGGACATCAGCCTACAGCCTATTTTGCAACCAGTCACACGGAGACAGAACTTCAGCACCTAATTCCCCTGAGTGTTTGGGCTGGTGGCTTCAAAGCCAACGCTTAGCAGATGTCTGAATTCCTGCACCCACAGAACACTGCCACAGCAGAGAACAGCCCACAGAGCACTACTCCTGAGAAGCCATCTGCAACCAAAGTTTTCACAGGGTTCTAAGCTTCATCTCCAACCAAACATGCTGAATGACAGAAACTGATAAATAACATTACTACAATGTAAACTCAACTCTTCTACAATTTGTCAACTATATGATTGTTAAGGACTAATGCCTATTACACATACATCTCAGAAACACAGGCAGGACAGGATTTTGAAAAGCATCAAGCCTGACCTGACCTAAACTATATGGCAAGCAAAAGTTGCACACTCAGTAAGAGTCACAACTAACTTGTTAAAATTACTTATAAAATGCTCCAGAGACTCAGTGAAGCACAAATTCTTCTGGGTCAGAAAGACAGATAGGGATGAAGTATCAATGGGAGCTATAAAACTCACCAGCAGGAGAACCTCCTGAAAATGGAGAATCTGAACCAATGAATATGAAATGGCAAAAAACAGAAACAAGAAAAAAAATAGGGTGATGTAGAAACAAGCACAAAAAATAATGGTCTATAAAAAGTTCTAAGAATTGAAATCCCTCATTCTAGAAAAGGTGGAGCTGTTTATTAAATAAGGTGTGTGGACTATTACTAATCTATGAAATCATAGCCATCTTGACTTTCACCTTAGTGAACAGTGAAGTACTATTTGTGATATTAATAAAACCTCTCTCAATACTAACCAACATGTAATTCAAATAAACCAAAAATACATTAAAATATTACACAACAAATGAATCACACCCAGAATTTAAGAAAGTGTATCCCTTCATGCTTGGCTTATCAAGTTAAAGAACACTTGCTTCAAGAGTCACAGTCAGAATAATCAGATCTCTTGTATTCTCCATAAATTTCACTTTTAGGTAAAAAATGGAGTTTTATTTCTTCTTAGTGAGAACAGAGCAGCTCAAGGTAGTTTGGAAGGCTGTCTTTTACCTTCAGGCTTTAAGACCTCCAGTCAGACTAAAGTTAGTAGAAAAGAAAAAAAGCTAGAAGACCACAGAGGGCTGTCAGAGGATACTCTGCTGCTGCTGACATCAAAATTCACAGAGAACATTTTTGCTTTTCAGACACGAAGACATTTAGGAGTTTCTCAGAGATATGCTATTGACAAGGAAGTAGGCTGAACTAGTGAAACCTTTTAACTTTCTCACACTCTTTGATAAAATGGCTCAGGTTGGGGAAGCGTCTGGGTTTTCCCATTTTATGTATTTTTTTCTCTCAAGGGTAGACTAGAAGTCTGATGCAGATTTACAGCCTGATAAAAAGTTAAATACCTTTGACACCATAATTATACAGTATCAATCAAAATTAGTACCATTGCATTTAATTCATTAACTACTCTGCTGCCATGTCAACAAGAGTCAATTTACTGGAATTCTTAACATTTTCCTCAAAAGCAGTAGTGAAAATTTCATTTATATTAATAGGAAAAGGCTTCTAATGTCCACAACATTGTTCTCCTGAATTAAGAAGTAACTTCTCCTGATTATTCACAACCACCATGGCTTACAGACTTCTGTGCTGAGGGCAGTTTTTCTAGCCTCTAGTTTTTCTACAATGTGACTGTAATAGCATACAAGTGGCTTAATGTTTACATTTACTTACTGTACAGTCTACAAGTAAAATACCGACAGAAAGAGGATGCTGCCAGATTGAAAGAGCTCCTTGTCTATGAACTAATGCTTACATCCACACTTGGAAGAACTGAAGGGAAACGTTGAGTTTACAGAGCACAACCATGAAATGTGAACTTTGGAGTTAGTCCTGATAACAGTAAGCACTTCAATGCAAGGAATGCAAATAGACAGTTCATAATGAAGAAAACCATTAACAAATACACAGAGTTCACTTTTCCCCATTACATTAGGTAATGACCCATCCTTCATACTAATATTACCTCTTTAAAAGTTAGGTTCTCTTCATAATTCTTTTACTTTTCAGTCTAGCAGCCACAGCTAAGCTACAAAACAAGGACAGGATTTTACAGCGTAGAATGAGGTACTGCTGCCGAAGATCAAACTAATAATCTGTCTATGGCAGAAAATACTGGAGAAACATTTAGAAAGGGCAAATTCAGCACAGAATTTGCACATCCACAGTTTGAAAACTCACTACTTGTCCATTCTGCTCTCCCATCCCTTCCCCCAGATAATTTTAATCCATCTGTCTGCTGTTAAAAGAAAGACTGAGCCGGTACCTCAATTGACTTTGGAATTTTAAAGCTGTTTGTCAATAAAAACAGAGGAGGCACCATAGAGAATATGCCCTGCTGTTAGGATGCTTTTACAGGCTGATAAGTGTTCAAAATGCCTAACAGATAAGATAAATATCATTAAATAAAATGTAAACAAGGGTAAATCAAGACAAGAGAAGGACAATGAATTGCCAGGGTCATTCAGCAGCCAAGTGTTCACCAAAAATATTGGTCTTCCATCTTGTACCACCCATGGCAAAGGCAAATGACCTCTCTTTATATGAAGGCTTTTCATCAACACTTTGGTAATACACAAAATTTAAGCAAAAACATTAGCTTTACAAATTAGGTGTCCAAAACCTAAAAGAAAGCAAAGAGCAACCTAACTGTGAACAGAGTAAAAGCCGTGAAGCTCCATCACTGAACACGTGTCACCGAACAACACGTGAAATCACATTTGCCCCATCTTCCACAATGTACTGGAAGATTGCAGAAGCTCCATTACTTGACCCTTTACCACCAAAAAGGCATTTAAGCCAGGAGTATCCAAATGTAGATTCTGGTTACGTGCATTTGTGCTGTAAGCATCGCTTGTCCCCTTCATAGCACACCAGCAACACCCACCTGCTACAGAAGGAAGCTTCCCAGTCAAAAGTTGTATAGATGCTTACTGCCTGTAAAATTCACTTCAAGTGGTATTAACTACATAGTATAGTTTCAAAATATCCAAAACAACATGAAAAATTACACTGAAAAGGAGAATTTATTGTCTTCAAAAGCTGTGAAACTGTATCAAACTGAAAATCCTAGTAATCTCTAAGTTTCACACTCCATAAACCATATCTTCTATCCCTAACTAAAAGTTCAACTATAATAACAAGATAATTTTTTAGCTAGCAAGCTTTTTGCATATGTAACCAAACCTCTGCTCTGCTATGTTACAAGCCTCCATTCATGGGGGAAAAAATACCATCTACAGGGTTTTTGAGATAAAGCAGAACTCATTATTTCCATCCTACAGAAAAAGTCAAAAGTAAGATATTCCAGATATCCTCTCCTGCATTTCACAGAAACTGATCATCTGTTATTTTATAAGACAAGCACCTTACATCTCCATTCCCATTTGATTCACTTGGCAGACTCAGTCATTTCCACTAGAGTTGAGGTTTCTCTGCCCATTCAAGGACCTTCATGCTTTTTGCCAGATTAAGATAACATTTAAAAGGATTCTTTGTTTCCCCAGTAAACTTGCAAACTGTTTTGTACTCTTCTCAGTAGAAAGCTCATTTATTCCCTGTTCAAGATATAAAATATTTCATAGTTGTCCTCTTGGTCACATAACACTTCAGGAAACAAGAAAAAGTATTCTTCTGTCTGCTTAGATAGTACGAATATTATTACAGCTGGCATTGAAAAAATTGTGTGAAGAATTTAGTGAAAACAGGCAGTCTAGCAATATGACCACATGTCTAGAGCTCTGTATAATTCAAACAAGCAATTTTACTTGTCTGCTTTGCAATTTTCCTATTAATGAAAATAATATTTACCTCACAGGGGGTCAGAACTATTAATTTCCATGAAGAGCTTGAATCTGAAGCAGAGGATAATTTGATAGATCTCCAAGGAGAAAGGGTAAAGGAAAAACAAATTAGATTTTTATACTCAGTTTCAAATGAGAAAATATTTGAATTGCAGCAGAACCAGCTACTGAATACTAGTAAAATTGCACGTAAAAAAAAAGAAAACTCAGTGCTAATATAATTCTTCTCAAACTACATGCCCAACCATGAACAGCAGCAGCCTCTTCAATGCCAGATTTTTATCTGAACAGACAAGTTTTGGAATCTTGATTCTTGCCTATTTCAGAGTTGCTGCCATTTCATTAATAAAAGATGTTACATTCTAAGAACTTGGTACTCATTTATCCCTGGGAAGAAAGAGAATTGCAGAACACTCTGAACATAATATTTTTAATAAACCCAAACCAAAAGCAAAATCCAGAGACTATTATTGTGAATCCAGAGACTATTATTACAGCTCACTACTATGGATCCATCAAAGTTCATTCCCAGTTTCAAATGCTCAACCCAAGGCCAGAAAAGTTACCCAATTGGTGTCAGTGGATACTGATCCCAACACTAGATCCATAACCTTTAAAAGTACCATGGTCTGAAGTCAAATGAATAATTACAAGACACAACACTGAACTCAAGTTAGAAGATGAAGATATAAGGAAGACAGGGGTCTTCTGCTAAGTTTTTGAACTGGAAGGGGAAAATAGCACATTTGTTTATCTACAAATGCTGCAGCCAAAACACTTAGTGACTAAAATCCTTGGAGAGAAACACACTGCTGAACAATTCATTATTTTATCATAAGAACAATACTAGACACCCTTGTTTCTAATGAAACTGCAGTTCTAGGAAACAAACTAAGAAAATTATTCATATGAGAAATTAGATTAGGAAGAAACAGAATAGTAAGGCTATACATTCTTAATGAAGTACACATTAAACAACTTGGGATTCTACACTTCAGTAATTGTTCATTCATGCTGGGGAAAAACAACCCAGAAGTACAAGAGCAGAAGAGTGACTAATATAATGACGACATAGGCTTGACTTAATAAAATTACAATGTAAAGGTTTTTTTTATTTAGATGTAGAAAATAATTTATTTTTACTTTACAAAAAGATACTCTCAGAAAAGGTTCTCCAGTGTTACAAACTGCAGACCTCCAGCACCAGGCCAGTGTATTTGACCAAAACTTACAGAAGTTGCAGAAGCTACTGTTAGATGTCCAACTAAAAAGGGCGTGTGGAGAACACAACGCTGGCAGTAAGGGAGTCTGTTTATTCCAAGCCACAGAACCACAGAGGAGGAGGTGCAAACACCTCCACCAGCAGCTGCACTCCTCCAGAAGACAGTCATGTTGTTTTCAACAGCTCAGCCACAGAAGAACCCAACTCACCCAGTCAGAAGCACCCACTATCTACATCCAGTTCTTTATCCAGAACACTCTGTATGTCAGAGATTCCCATGAAAGAGAAAACTCTAATCTTATACCAAGCTAAAAATTTCAAATGTAAAAGCAGAATTAGTCAGAGAAGTGTAAAACCCATATTTACTGCAAATGAACACTTCTTTTTAAGTAATTTCACAATCCAAATAGCATCTTCTGCTTTAGTCCATTTGAGTCATAATCCACCACAGTCAAGAATTCACACAACACATCAATTCTTCATCTGCTTCCCTATATCCTTTTGTGCAGAACATAAAACACTCTTCTAAATAAAGGCTTTGAAAATGCTCTCTGAATGGTTCACCCCAACAAGCATGCCAGCTAAGGTGTATATTCCACCAGTTGAATGTGAAAATAAATAGTGGCTATAAATCTTGAGGGAAAATATTAACACATTTTCCCTTAGTTTTTCATAGAATTATTTGTCCATTCATATCCAACAACTGAAAAGTTGCACAACTCAGTAAGCTAAGTAAGAGGAGAGTTAGATATCAATGCTATAAGTTAGAATTTATGGACTCCACATGACATTCTTACAAATATGCAGATACAGGAATGTATCCAGCAAAAAACATTATTCTCTTACACTAAATAATAAGAAATCTGAAGTCAAGTAATCATTCTGAAATACTGTCCACATTGTTCTTATCTACAAAAAGCTTTACTGTATGCCTAAAGTAAAATCCAACAATCTTTACTTAATTTTTTTTCCATTGCAAGAGAACACACAGACAAAGCTTCAAACTGTTTTACAAATAGAAAAATGTAGAAAAGACCATCTCAGATGCAGTGTGGCCATTTAAATTACCTAACAGCACTTTTTTCCCCTATACATTTGGAGGCCCACCATGAAAACCCATATGATGCCACTGACAGTGTCTACAAGGAGCCTATGCCAGGTCTTAAATAATTTTTATCCAGTATTAACAATACGACAGCATTATTACTACAATTGCACAATGATTGGCTTTTGGTGGGCTTAAGAAAAGCAAGGGAAAGAAAACATTAGTAATGCATTACATGGAATTGAAACAATTTAGAGCAAGAACTTGGGGTACAAGCACAGTTTTAACAAATCCTACTTATAAAAAAACCCAGACATACCATAAGTGTCAGCCAATTTCAGAAACATCCTATTAAGGCCATACAGGCCCAGTCAAACACATTATAAAGCACATACTTGCTGCTGACTGGAGAGGGGCAGAGGTCTCTTGCCCCATCTCTGGGAGTGTTGGCTTTCAGCAGGATTGATCCCTCAACTCAGCCCACCCTGCAGCTGCACATATCTATAAGCACAGGAGGTGGGAAGGAGCAGCCAGGCTGCAGGAGGACAAAAGCACCATGTGCCCTTCCAGGGGCTAACTGGGCTTGTGCCATGTTGGTGTAGCTGCCCCTGACACCTGGCATTTCCCTAGCAAAAAGTTCTCTGTTTTGCTAGGAAAACACAGATCCCATCCCATCCTGCTAAAACAGCAATCGCCAAGAGAGGGCTGAGCTCCAAGACAAACCAATGAAAAATCTCATCCTATTGGCTTTACTAGTTACTACTGTTCATTGCTTTGAGAGAAAAAACACCTGAACTTCACCTGAAATACCAATTTTTTCAAATACAAGCATACTTAATCTTTTCATACTCTCCAACATTAGACTTTGATGTACTTTTGATTCTCATTCCAAGTGATTCAGCACAAACATTTGAAAACAATACAGCAGGTTAATGATGTAAAGGGAATTGAAGATGTGCTTCTGCAGTTCTAATGTCTCTTAGGTTGGAGACAAATCAAGCCCAGACTGGAGCACTTTTAATGGGCCTTTTTCCATTAGTATGTATTGCAGATTCAGAGAGTATCCCGAGTTGGAAAGGGCATACAAGGATTGCTGGCCCTGCACAGGACACCCCAAGAGTCACACTATGCACCTATAAGCATTGTTCAAATGCTTCTTGAACTCTGTCAGGATGGGGCTTTCACCACTTCCCTATTCCAGTTGAACCTGCTCCAGTGCTCAACCACCCTTTGGGTGAAGAACCTTCTCCTAATATTCAACCTCAATCTCTCCTAACATAGCTTCATGCCATTCCCTTGGATCCTGCTACTGGGCATCAGAGAGAAGAGCTCAGAGCTCAGACTTCTCTCTCCTGACAAGTCACACACTGCAATGAGGTCTCCCCTCGGTCTTCTCCAGGCCTAACAAACCAACTGAATCCAGCTGGTGCTTCTATGGCTTTCCTTGTAGACTCTTCATTTTGTAGCCCTCCACTCCCTTATACCTTGGTATCTTTTTTATATTGTAGTGCCCAAAACAGCACACACCACTAGAAGTGAGGCCACCCCAGGGCAGACAGAGCAGGACAATCCCCTCCCTTGCCCTGCTTTGTCTGATTACCCCAGGACATGGCCCTCCTGGCTGCCAGGGCACTTCTGACCCATACCCAAACTTGCCAACGACCAGGAGCCCCAGGTCCCTTTCCACAATGCTGCTCTCCAGCCTCTCGTTACCCAGTCTGCCTGTACATCCAGGGTTGCCTCATCCTGGATGCAGAATCCAGCACTTGTCTTTGTTACAACTTCATCCCATTGCTGATTGCACAGCCCAGTGATTTGTCACAGTGAAGCATCATCAGCCAGCTTACTGGGTGGCTTCAAGTAACCCTTTGAGTCCTATATCCAAGTCATTTTTTAAGATGTTGAAGAGAGCCAGGCCTAAAATGCAGCCCTGCAGAATCCTACTAGTGACCAACCACCAATTTGATGTCATCCCATTTCCTATAATCCTTCTTTTTTTATAGACACCCACCAAACTGGCCAGCTTTAACTCCAGAGCTTTGGCCACATGAATTTTCTCCCCACAGTGGCAATCCCCTTTGTATTCTTCCCATGACTATTGAATATGATCCCAATATTACCAGTTAGATAGTGCCTGGGCTCGTCTGACCCTTGCCGCTGGGCCAAAGGTGGCAACTGTGGTATTTCACCTCAGAGACACTTTTGGCTGGCTGGATGTTGCAGCTGGGCACCAAAACAAACCCAGGCTTGTAGAAACTCAGTTTACCTCAGGTGGAAAGGCTTCAGGCAATGGCAAAGAGGAAAAGGAGATGGATTCTGTCGGAGGGTTTATATCCAGAGTTTTATTCCATGGTCACAGACCTCTGAATCTTGGTAACAGCTCCAACAGAATGCTGAGCACATGGTCCTGGCTCAGTTTAAGCCCAGGGACAGAGGGAGGGGAAGGGACACGTGAGGCACCAACCAGGTGGGAGGAGGAAGGTCTCGGGGACGAGGGACACATAGACAGGCCAATGCCCCCAGGCCTGGATTGCATCCTTTGAACCTGACCAACCACACAATGTCATTGCTGGAATGTAAAGACGGATTGACAGCCCAGCAGGGGGCGAGGGGGAAGGGGAAGAGAGGTATTGCCACACCTGGGAAGGGACTGGGAAGTCTAAAATGGGAAACTGCAACACACTGCAACATATGACAGCACACAGCTTCCAGTGGACATACACTTTCTCTTTTTGCCTGAGCTGTAAAAGAAGATCCCAGCTCAGCCAAGCCAGCCTTATGTGTTGTCTGATCCATTTCTAACATTAAAAAAAAAACTGAACTAATTTTTAAGAAAGATCAGAAATTATAATCTAGCAATTACATAGAAGAACAATTTCCAGCTCAAATACTTCGAGAACACAGCATTACCGACATGTTAAACCAAAAGACGTTTGGGCTGCAAAATAAGGAGATCCACCATCCCATATCTCACTTCAGTGTCTGGGTACAGAATAATTAGCAGTTCCAGTTCGGATTCAGTAAACAGAAATGTTACACTTGAGAAGGAAATGTTTGCAAAACTAAAGATATGTATTTTTGTGCTGTTTCAGAGGTTTGGTTTGGATGATGGCCTCAAAGGACTTCACCATCACCAGGGTCTGAAGCGCCACAACATGTGAAGTCAGCGTGCTAAGGAAACAACTCCACTGCACAGGGGGGACACCACACAACAAACCCATATGCAGCACAGGATTACAAGATGCACACATTGTTAACACATTTTTAAGAATTTTATGAACATTCTGCAGACAGATTGGTTGCACACTGAACACCCAAAATAGCTGGTAAGATACCCGAGAACAGCTGTCAGTAATTACACAAAGCTTACTCTAGAGGAGAAGAGACTTCTATCATGCTGCTCACTCACTGCTTTCCTTACAGTGCAACAGTCTCAATTTACAGTCTTAGGTTGCTTTCAACACCAACATACCTTGATTATAAGTATTCCTCACACTTCTCTAGCTTTTTGGATTTTTTGGGTTTTAACAAAGCCCAAGTAAGGGCCTTTCCTCATATCTAGACTCTGCTATCACCAACCTCAAAACAAAACCCACCTGTTACCTGAGGGCACTTCTCCAGATAGGAATGTTTGCATTCGGCCAAAAGAATGCTCCTTGTAATCCCTGCGCCAGGCAGCAGACTGCACACAGTTTGGCAGAGGAGGAACCAGGAATATCAACACTGTACAAGGCTCCAAAGGAAAACTAGCTTCAGCAAAGCCTGCCATCAGCAAAGTGAATGCTCACAGACTGACTCTCCTCACTCAAGCACCTCACATTTTCCATTAAACAAGTTACAAAAATAAATCCCAATATATTGCAAATCAAATCTTAACTAACTGTTTATTAAAAGAGGAAAACTATTAGAGCACATATAAAAGGATCATTTCAGGGGGAAAAAACCACTAATCTATGGACATCAGACGTAAAAAATGTCAATGTGACTAAAAGAAAATATTCCTTTATTTTTAAGGTAACCTACAACAACAACAAACCCCTTCAGATTCATTATTTCACCACTCAACAGAAGCCCTGAAACCCTTCCTCCCTCTAGTAGGCAGGGAGAAGAAACCCCAGAGAAAACTGTGAGGGCCTTGGGAGGACCCTATCCTCTAAGCAAAACCAAGGCAAAAACACAAGAAAACACCAAGAAAAAACACACAGTGTAATGGAAGACTAATTTGGCTGTACGGTAATTGACACAAAATAACTCTGGCAATTGAGAAAATATACTACAGACACTCTCCTCTGGAAATTGTCTACCAAAATGTGTGTGCACTGTGTTTATGTTTAATTTTCCATCAAGTCAAATTCTGGTTGACATTCACTAATTTGCTAAAAAGTGTGCATAGATCTGGAAGGAAAGAGGGAAAAATGAGAGAACAGCAAGATGCCAGACCATTACTTAATGAAATTATTGGCTAAAGCTTACTCGCTTTTTACAGAATTTTTTGTGAACTTCAGTAAGTTTATAAATACATCCTTCTATCTGAGAAATACAGCCTAAGGATTTCCAACAATTTACCTTTAACTACAGTTGTTAATATTTTTTAAGCATACTTATATTGAAAGCACAAATAGCACACTGGAAGACTCAGAAAGGATTTTTTTTTTTTGCAGCTGTATTTTTGTTAGGCTTATTTCACAAACCATTTGTTTCTCAGTAAAATGCATACATAATGGGATATCTGCTCTTAAACAAGCTCAAGTAAAAGGTTTTACCTTCCTCCTCTTTCCTTTCAAGCCTTAATTGGCAGATGGTCAAGAGGATGTTTATAGTAATAGAGGATGTTTATTAACCAGCTTTCATAGGTTAGAGAAGCTGGTGCCTTAATAAAAACATTTGACAATACTTTTTAGTGACCAGAGTACTCAGAATGAAATGCATTCAAATAATTCTATTTTTAAAATACTTCAGAAATACTGATCCTGAACTCACATGTGCAAAGCTGCTTTCTTATACTATAGCTCTGTGGGTCTAAATCCTCAAAATACAACCTTCCTTCAATCTCTGTCATATTTAAACATTCCTTTAATTCACAGCAAGTTCCAACAGCTCTTATAGAGTAAACAGTTTCCAGCAACTCACAGGTTTGAGAAGGATACACTTAATTCCTGGTTGTCCTCAGACTACAATTTTGATGAAACATCATCTTCTTTTCACCAAACTTTAACTGTGTCTTTCACTTATTAACCAGGTCACAAGTCAGATTTGCACAAAATTTACCCAGCTAACCACCGAAACACAAAAGCTATGTTAGCATACTGGATTTGCATGGATTACAGAAGACATTGTTCAACCTTACAAGCTAGGACTAATCCACACTCTGTGTGCAACTTCCTTACTGGAGTCTTCAAACATTTCTCCTAATTACCTTTTTGTGAAACAAAAATGTCCCCCCTTCAGAGACATAAATGAGGTAGGCAAACTGAAGGGCAGAGCCACTCACTGGGCACCTGTGGTGCCCTCAGGGCCTCCCCAAGGCAGCCAACCCACAGCAAAGCACCACACTCCTCCTGGAAGAAGCAGGAGCTGCAGAGGGCAGGAGTCTCGGCTTTTTCCACTCTCTCAGGCCTTTCATGCTCTGTCATCAATTGGCAGCTGATGACCTGGTGAACCAGATCAGGAGAGCCAGCTCAACTGGAACCCAGCACATCATCTCTGGCAGGTCAGCTCTGACACAAAGAGCAATTCCCACTCAAGTCTGCTGAACGCCTCTCAGAATTCCCAGACGAACTTGGGAAACCGCAAGGGATTACAAGACCTCCGCTTTCTGAGTAAATTCAGACTCTATTAAAATCAGCCATGGAGCTACAATATTAAATATCTACATTTCTGTATGTCTTTTTCCAAAGCTTCTCATCCTCTTGAGCATCTTTACTGTCTCATGCCCAGTGCCACCAAAGTGAATCTGGTTTTCAAATACACCACCAGGGCCTAATTGAGCACATCCAACCAAATCAATAAAAATGCATCTCACACAGAACAAGAGGACTGTGATCCACATCACTCAGTAAATACAGACACTGCTAGTTCAGAATTCAGGAAGGGGGTGGTAGGACTGGTTATAAGGGTAAATAAGCACTTCTCCGATTTAAGACAGTGCAAATGATTCTCTCCATCCCCCATACCTCTTCTTTTAGTCACTAGATCCAGGAACTGTAATACATGAACTACGACTTAGTATGCACAAACCTGACCATTCACAAAATGACTCACAAAACTATCTACTGAAGACTTTTGCCTTTAAAAGACATTTAACTGCATTTTAGCTCCTAAAACTACACAAATACTAATAAAATTTTTTGTACATTTTTATAACAACTGTATTAATATATATCTAAAAGGAAGCTTCCAAATAACTCCTAAGCTTAGTATTACTTCTAAAATAAAAATAACATCTATAGAAAGCTACCAAATAATGGTAGGGGTGCAGTGTTTAGAAACTCTCAAAAACTGGACTATAAGTATAGTTGTCACACATATACATCACACTAATTGCAGACACCTAACACATTTTGCTCTAGGGAAAAAATTCATGTTTTCAAAACTTGGGAAATCAAAAGCTTATTAAGGATTTTTAATTGTCTGTGACCTAGACAAGCTAACTGGTATACTGCTCACTGGGTATCATTCTTTCTGATTGAAATACCAGTAATTTCCCTGTAGACCAAAGCAGATCTTATCAAATGACTACTATGCCCTGAAGAGGTCATAAATTAGTAACAGTACGCAGTGACTTGATACTGTATAGGGGAAGAAGGAAGGTGGAAAAAGAATACACATTATATCAATGAATTGAAACTCACTCCTGAACACTATGCCGTCACCAGTTCCACCACCTGGTGAAAGGACAGGTGAAACAGGCAAATGACTTGCAGGCTCCCCCAGGAAGACACACAGCCCTTCAAGGAAAGTTTCCATGCAAGTCACATCATGGCAACCCCCAAGCACATGGAAGATATGGTTAGTTCTGAAATTGGCAACAGCAAGTTACAGCTTTTAAAGATTGACTTGGTTTTATGAAGGGAACCAAATATCTGTACATTTTAAGCCTTGTAAAATAAAGAATTGAGAGCACAGCTGAAACAGCTATACAGATACAGGAGGCCACCTTGGCAGCAGATGTACTATATCAGAGATACAGAAATCTGAAATAAATTCCATGGATCAAAATACATACTCCTGCATTATGTTACTCCAATGTTAAGGTGTTCACAGCATCTTATTCCAGCACAAGTGGCCAGGACAGAGGACTGGATTCCCGGAAACAAACAGGGATTGTACATCATTCAGACTGAGGGGACACTTTGGGGCACACTAATACAAGAATGACTTGAAAAAAGAGAACTATTCAAGAAACTCTAAGAAACAGGGCATTAAAAGATGTACAAAATGTCACCACTGGATAGAAGCAACAAATCCAGAGTAATCAAGAAAAAAAAAACAGGTTTCTTTTAGGTGCAAAGGCTATAAGCACATACAAAATAAACTGATTCCCAAATTCTTGCGGTGTTCCTATTTCATTCCTTCTGCTTTTAACCTTTTCCCAAATGTTTCATATTTCATGTTTCTCAGCTGTGGTCTCGGTCCTTGCTGGAGGTGAAGCATTCAGTACAACTTCCAGGAAGAACGTTATCTAACTTCACTGTTCTGGAACAGTGATGTTTACATTTGTAAACCCACATATAAAAATATTTATACACAAGATGCTGACAAGTCAGTCCAGAAATAGTGGATTATTTCCACTTCAGGTTCTGTAGACATTTTATTCACAGCTCTCATTTGTGCCCATGGCTATTCCACACGGCCATTGCTGCACAAATCAATTCACACCAACTAAACTACAGGTTGGTCCACTACTAGGTTACCACTGAAAAAGCCAGGTTTCTTCCTACATTATTTTATTTCTGAGATGTAAAGAAATTATTTATAAATAAAAGGGATTTTCTCCAATTCCCCTCCCCCCCATTTTTTTTCATATAGCCAAATTTTCATTATACTGATTTAAATCCATGCTCACAACTAGTTTTATCAATTTCTTCAAATGTAAATAAAACACACAATGCATCTTCCTTTTTACCTACCAAATAAAATAAAAACATTCAGAAAGTAACTGATTTCTGAAGGGCATTGTAGGACACTGCTGCAGCTCATTTAGAGTTTCCTTTTGGGAAGGCAAAGAAAGGAAATAATAATTTGAATTCTCAGGCAATCCAACCAGTTTGACTCAAATATAGACAGTAATGCCTGCATTAATGCACATGTAGGGAGAAAGGCTAAATATTAGCAAAAAGTTAAATCCCACAAAATTATTTTGTTATCAGTATGACTGTTATTTTCATATTTAATCAGAAATGTAGAAATCATATTAATTCAAAATACAACTTTCTGCCATGCAGAAAAAAACAATAATATTCCTAATCCCAAACTCCAAACAAAAAGGCATTAGAGGAGCTGGTGATCTTGGCCTTTCCTCCCACAAGCTAAGCAGAAAAATTCTAAAACTACAACAAAATGCTAAATCATAATAGTAAACACTGGATTTAGTGGACTTTGCAAGCAACCATAGCTTGATGTCAGATCTCAAAAGCCTACAGGAAATTAATATAAAACATATGAATACATGAATACCCATATGAGTTGAGTAAAGAAAGAAACAAAATTATTATTTCTAATTAAGCAGAGATAATTGGACACTCTGGTAAACAGTGGTAGTTAAGAAGTAAACTTACAATCAACTTAACATGGAATTCTACTTATGTTAACTAATCAAAGTAAACTAGGCATGTCACCCTCCCTGGTTTTAGACATCTGTAGGAAGGCAAGGTGTGCATTTACCAAAATTACTTGTAGTTGTATAAGATATCCACTGATATCCACCCCTCTGGAGCTTCCCACCTACCATGCTGATATTCCACTATCCACCAAGCCACTGAAGTGAATATTGCCATGTAAGCCAAGCAGGAGTATCTTAAACATAAGAAAGAGAAAAGGAGGGCAAAAAACAATTCTGCAAACCAAGCTCAAGGAAGAAAATCTTATCTGGTCTCAGGGGGGCTGCTGGAGTTTAAAGATCAAATATTTTGGTACACTGCAATGTTTCCATAAACACTTGTTTTCTTTGAAACAAGTGTCTGACCTTTCTTTGCCTCCAACTCACAACCTGCTACATGCTGTCACCTTAAGAGGTACTCTGAGCTCAGAGAGAAGAGAACAAGACTGGAAAAAGCAGGTTCAGCTGGAGCAAGCTGAGAAACAGAGAGAGACAGCTACTTGCTATGTAATGCTGAACAAAATCACAGGTAAGTTCTCCTGCTTATAACAAAGTGCTCATAAAGGGCATACCCCAAGAAACAATAACTACTTTATAAAAAGACCTTTATAAAAGGTAGTATTTCCATGTCTTGTGAGAAAAGGATTTGCACTATGAAAAGCTTTGTACACTGAACCTCTGACAGAGGCAAAAAACAACAAGAGTTGCATACCAATCACATCTGAACATAAATTAAAGGTTCTTGTAGGGTTTTGGCTTTTGTGGCTGGCAGAACTGGTCACTCAGCTTATGCAAGTTTAAAATGAAATAAGAGCCTCAGGTACAGATAACCTCATAACCTCCCTGCTTGGCAACAAGGTAAGCCAGTGCCACTAGAGGCTTGCCATTGTTCTTCACAGTCTCAATAATGTCTCAAAAGCTGAACAGAACAAGGTGCTAACAGTTCTCAAGCTGGCTTCTTCCAACAGAACATATTCAGGTCATTTTTTAATGCTGAAACTTGAGGTAACAACACTACTACTACTTTGAAACATAACACAACGAAAATTCAAAAAAGAGTACCCCCCCCAAAATGCTTGAGTAATTTTACTTACAGGAATACTCTTGCTGAAGTTAACTGGACTGTTCAGATTAAGAACCCTCATGATGCTGCAACTGGGAACTAACTATGCTCACAGCAGGTAAATCTTAGTGAAAAAAAGTACTTCCAGTAACTTCTTCATAATCTAAAAACAAGTCAGCTGGGGAGAAAGAAAAGAAAACCATCCAAAATGGAATGCATCTTTGCAGTATCCCATCTGCTCATCCATTAGTCTTGCAAAAGTTAACTCATTCATTATTAGCAAATTTTAAAAGATGACCACAAAATTATCTGGAGACTGGACATGTAAGTATGCACTGTGTAAAACACATCCTAACCCCCTCACAAAAAATACCTGTAAATCAATAGACACTAGGCAACTATATATATATCCAACTTGAGAAAACCCTCATCAAGTTTTATTTTGCAAACCTGGCCATGGATGTTGTCTGGAGCAGACCTTTAACACATTCACTCATTCCTAATACACTGGTTGTTTCTGGCTTGTAATTCTAGTTAAGCTTTGCTGCTGACTCTTTAGGTAAAATAAAAATTTCTGCTAAACGACAAACCTGGACATGTTTTTAAAACAGATTAATTCTCTTTCCTGTTTGGCCAAATGAAAGCATCTTTGCTTTTGGTCAGCCCTAAATAATTATAATATTATCAAATATTAGCAATTTGGGATGACTTCCAGGTACTCTACTGGAGAAATACTACTTGAGGAAAAAACGCTGCCATTTTACAGCAAGAAATCAATCAAATAATTTAGCAATATGAGTTCTTCTTCTTTTCTCCACCTTTACTTCCATTGTACTAACACAATGATGTTTAGTCACACCAGAAGAAGTGGTATCAGAGACAATGCCCAAATCATATTTGCAAAACAAAGAAAGTCACATTCACAAAACTATTTCAGGTAAACAATGCATCAACAGGTGTGCAAGGAATAAAAGCAAGGCATTTAACTGCAATTGCACTGCAATATTCTTTCTGCATTACCAGCATGATGGAATACATAATCACCCATTCCCTCAGTACTAATGAGCTCTGTAAAATACATTGAAAAATATTCTCAGGATGTCCCAAGTCCATAGGCAGGCAGAGATTGCACAAGTCATCAAGAGAAATCTATGTTCTGTGGTACAATTCAGAACCGTGGCTCTACTGGAAAACATTATCCGTAGGAAGACACTTTGAGCATAAAACTTACCTTTTCAATTTTTTATGCTGTTTTGTTAAAGCTAGAGCAAGAACACAAAGTCTCTTTTAACTTGAAGGTGTATTTTCAAAATAATCTGCTTTCAATTTTTTCAAATGAGAACTGCAATACACTGATTTCAGCATTGGTGGAAAACCCAATCCTGATTCAAAAAGTCCCATATCTCAGGCACATTGTTTTGTTTTCCCCTTACAAGTATGAGACTTTGGCAAAAAAATACTACTAATTAATTAAATTGGAAATGAAAAATTTACATTGAAGTCCAGGGAAAACATCACCTCACCATGTCTAAAAACCTGCTTATGGTGGGTTTTTCATGAGAGGCTAAAACCTTCTAACTTGTTCTGCCAATAAAATGGAGCTCTTTTATAACTGTTAACCAACAAACAAAGGAACATCCCTTTGCCACCCACATCTCTCCTGACTGACCTTAGAAAACCGCTAGTTATACCAGTCCAAATGAGCACTGATCTTTTTTGTGTGAAAACAACTTTTGCATACCTCTCAAATGGGAAGATGAAACTTACCAATAAACAGCCCATTTCCAGTGATGCCAAACTGCTCCTGATCCCAGGCATACGTTCAGAGACAAGCACTGCTCTGCTGGTGTGGCTGCCACAGTCTCCCCAGGACAGCTGTTCGCTCTGGCTCACGGATGCAGAGCTGCACCTCTCCCTCTTCCCTCCTAGCTGGCAGCTACACCCAGCCCTGAATAAACAACATTCAGCTAAATGTCACCGTAGTTAATATTCTGAAATTTGGGCTTGCTGTTTTGTTTTGGGATATTTTATCCTGGTAATTGATTCCAGACTTTCCATTTGTAGAAGATAACTACAGTTTCCTTTTCAGTCCTGTGATCAAGGCAGCTAAGAGTACAAACAGATGAGCTGAGAGATAATTCTTCTCTTCTTAGATAAACTAATGAAACGCCACGAACAGAGTTACAAACCCCAGATACTCCCTCAGCATACACCCTGGGTGTGTCCATCAAATCAATCAGACCTGGCACTCCCTGTGGTTGCAGTTCAAATTCATGAGAAGAATTGTTGTGGTTGGACAGAAATGAAGAAACAGAGACTGCAATATTCATTTTTCTCACGTGACCCTTAGATTTTGTGGCAAGATGGAGATGTGGGATATGGTGCATGACTGCTCCTAATAATTGCACCAGAAGAAATTCCTTCCAGTACACTCCAAAAATGGAATGTGCAAGACATGGATCTAATATTGATCTCGTATTCTCAGATCTTGGTTTTCAAATAACCACTATTTCAGTGAACTCACACCCCATCCACTTAGCATGGAACCTATTTAGTAAGTTTTAGAGTAAACAGCTGAGTCACTGAAATAATTGCATTCCTTGAGATATTGTGCATTCCAAACTCCCTTCCTGTCCATGAGAAAAAAGCAAACAAGTCAAAAAGATGAATAAATATAACTCGGACCAAAAATAAACCCAGGCCTAAGTATTAAGTGCCTATATTTGACTCTCCTCTTAAAAAAGGACATCTCACAGAATAGAGATATAAATACATATTAAAAAATAAATGCTGTGGTCCTTCTAACAGCCTTTACATCAAAATATTTAAGTCACTATATATATATATATGAATTCTAGTGATCAAACTACAAAATACAGGTAATGGAAATAAGCAAATAGATTTGAATCGCGATAACCCAAAAAGCAGACAAGGTAATGCTAAACAGTTTGAAACCTTCAACTTCATATTCTTCCCATGCAATCATACTGTGGAAGCTTTTGGCTCCTGTATCACTCATGTTTTTGCCCCCAGTTCTCAGAAAACATGTTTTTCTTCACTTAGGAGTAACCTGTGTGTGACCTTATTTTGCTCACAGCCACAACCCCATGACCATTCTCCTGTACCATGGTAGATTTCCTCCTCCTGTGGGCATTTATGCATCCCTATGAAGAAGCCTTAGAGAGCATCAAGCAAACTTACTCCTGGCTATGCTATTGCATTGTTTACCCCTGTGACAATTAGTAAGAGAGAACACACACCTTGAGAAAAAAATGCACATGTAGACTGCAGAGGAAACAATAACAGCATTCACTGAAAAGAATGACAAAATGCTTAGAAAATACAGAACTCTTTTAGAAAAGGATCTACAATCAGCTACTCTGAGGTATAAAGACAAGCTGGGTTTGGAGATACTAAAGAAAAGGGACAGAGTTTCTGTGGCTTGGTCTTGAAGACCTTAACACCATACAGCTTTAGTTGTTTGAACTGGATACTTCCCAAAACTGTCAGTAAACCACTAGGTAGCCCTCAGCACAGCTACAAATGTTTTAGCATTTAGCCCCCAAATAATTCATTTGCAGACAAAACACACAGCCCATCGATAATAAAAACAAACCAAAATATTTTGAAATGCAAGTGTACGAAGGCAAGTTTCCACCAGAGATGGGAATGCTGCAACAAGGGTATTACAGGGCAGCCCTCCACAGGAGACCTAACACTTTGATAGGCAATTGCTTTTATTGCACTTCAGAACAAGATTTCTGAACATATCCTAGAAAGAAATTTTGTCAAAATGGGAAATCCAACACAACATTTTTATTTTAAAGTCCATCTTAAAGAACTTCTTAAAGAAGAACTGACTGGAACCTTCCAGAATTCACACACATTTTCTTACTGAGAAGCAAAACTAAATTGCACATTTCTTTTTCCACAGTGTATCCAACACCAACACAAAGGCCTTCAAGAAGTCTTCACAGTAAGAAACTCATTCAAAAGAGGGGAGAATTGACAGTTTTGATAACTGCCACATTTGGAAAATTACAAAACCTGTCTTACAAGGGGGGGCATGGGGATAAAAACCAAACTGAGGACTATACTAAATTTCAGACATCCTGTGTTTATGAAAAACAGATAGTATCGAACAGATAGTCTTACCTCTTACATGATCAATTAACAGGTAAAGATTTAATTACCAGAAAAACTTCTTTAAATTCACCATCTACATCTCTGGCTTCCAAAAACACACAAATAGATGGGAATGCAGTGCCCAGTATTACAAGATTAACAAACCTATAAGATGTGGACTATAAAAACTTTTGCAATACCAAATTAAAGAGGTTTGCCACAGTCACTTTTAAGAGACCAGCTCTAAAATTGAGGTAAAGATATGATTAAAGCTTCTTGGTTATAGAAAAGTTCTTTCACCTTGTAATCAAGGCCTGAATCCAGGCTTGAACACCCATATCTGCTAACACAGGAGATCTGCTTTCTCTCATTACTTAAGTTTCAAAGCCCCACATGTTTCCTGGACTGCAATTTTTCCCCACAATATTATCTAATAACTCCCTAGAACTAGTAACATTAAATTCACTGCCAAATTAAATATTGTTCCTCAGCTCAACAACTTCCTTTCTCTTGGAATATCTCTTAGCTGTCACCATTGACACAGTCACTCTTACACAGCTCCACAACCTAGACAGTCTTCACTATTCTCTGCAGCAAAGCATACAAAGTCTTTACTATTCTCCTCTGCTGGAAGGGCCCAGTTTACACACAAGAATAGCACCCAACATGAAGAATCAGATGTGACTTTTAGCACTAGGCTAAGGCTAAGAATGGCATTGTGCAGGGGCCATCCTCAACCTGAGCATTATAAGAATCAAAGAACTGGATGCATTGCAAACAGCAGAGTGGTTCTACAATTTACTGTGAGTCCTTTTTTTCTCTTTTCTCCTTTTCTTCTCACCAACAGACACCCCCTGCTGGGTGGGAACATTCACCAGTCTAGTCATTCCTCAAGAAAGTACAACCCTAAGAAAGATGCCTGACCTACTAAAATTGGTCTCAAAAGAGCACTTTGCTGGGACACAAGAAGGAAGCCAATTACTGGGAGTTCACAGCTGGAATGCCATGGTTTTCCACATGCATAGTCTCCAACAGTGTTCAATATGTTCTGACCACCAACCCAGAACACAAACTTAGACACTTAATATTGCTCAAGGGCCCCTTTTGTTTTGTAAAGAGAAGCATACTACCACTAAATCAAGACAAACAGATTTTTTTCATTTCTTTATATAGTAGGCATTCCTGCCTTCCTGCAACTACTAAATTAATACTGGGAGCAACCATCCAAGGGGTAACACAGAATTAGGACAGTGACTCTTTCCAGATAAGTATGCTTAGATCAAAGTTGAGGGAACATTAAGTGAGTCATTAAGCATATGTTTTTGATATAAGCGGTCTTAATTTGACTGGCTGCTCCATCTCTGTTCATTACAAGAGAGACAAGCATCCATCCAGAAAAGTTTCTAGATGTGGTCGGACATTAAGTATCAAAGTAAAAGGGGAAAGAGTTTGGGCAACTGCAAATAAAATAAAACATAGCCTGCATTTTCATATATCGTAAGATGTATTAAATATTTTCATAACACATACGTTTTGATTTATTGAAAGAAAAGAGAATATGAGGTCACAAAGAATAAAATTAGTGTTTCAGGTCAAGTGGGAAGAGTGCTACAGCACAAGGAATGCTTAACCTTGATAAGTCATTCCAGAGGCTATCAAAAGTCAATTACTTAGTTCTCCATTGTGGATTTCCATCTGTGCACTGTTTTGTACACAAAAGGATCCGGTGTGACTTTCGTTCCCAGCACAAACCATCAACTTTGAAGTTCAGTCCCAGCTGCCTTTTCCACAACTCCAACAGATCCAAAGTTCTTCCAAACCTGAAGCCCAACAAGCAGTACCACAAGAGGTCCAGTGCTATTCCATTCCCACAGACCCCAAGAATCCAAAAGTCTTCATCACGCATACAGAACCAAAATGCCAAAATGAATACAGGGTAACAACTACAAGCTGCCTAGAGAGTCCACCCCTGGAAACAGTCAATACTTACCGGGAAAAAGTCCTGAACAACCCAGATTAACTTCATCATAGCACTTGACTAAACAACTATTACAGGGCCTTTCAAATCATTATCCTTTTAACATCTTTAACATCCTCAATTTCAAATGTCTACATGATGGAAATATATTTTCAACAAGTCAAATCTTTCTTTATAATAGCCAGAGCATGAGTAAACACACATGTAATTACACTTAATAACCCATTTGATTTTCTTCTATCAACACTTGGAAAAATACAAATTAGACCAAAACTGTCTTAAGTTTAATGCTACAATCATTAGTTCTAAGTTTTACTACATCAATGTTTCTTCCTAGCTTAAAGTTACTGCATTTACTAACAGCTACTTTCTTCATTAGACAACACCAGGATACATCCAAAAAGCAATAGTAGATACAACTTAATTAATATGAAGTGTTGATCAAGATATGAAGAAACAAAAAGAAAATCTAGACTTTTTACTTTCAGGCTCAAGTCATCTGATTCCTCTCATAACTAATTAGAAAAGCAACCACTCCTAATTAATTATCTGCACATTTAATGCATGGTAATTCTTCATTACCAATGAAGCACACATTCTGTAACATACAAAACAGAACCAGACCAAAACAATTCTAGAAATACGACTTCTGCAGTAAAGCTTTATGTCAAAAGGGTACCTTACTCCAGTGCCAAATCACAGTGCTATTTCATGATGCAACTTGAATAAAACTCTCTTTGACGTGTCACATTTATTATAACCATATACTTCAGCTCTAAGCCATACAAAATTGCATTCAAACTGCAAATTTGTAGGAATAGCCCATCCCACAAGATAAGGATGTTTTGACAGTATTTGCACTTTCCCTTAGATCAGATCAATGTTGTTGCTCTTAAACCTGAAATAAGACTTGCAGCTGAATGAGGCAGCTGACCAGGTTTTTTCCCTCCTACTCCTAGTATCAGGAAGAAAGTGTCTATTCCAACTTGTGTAAGTTTTCTCCAAACAATTAAAATCTCAGTAAAACTTTAGTGCTGCTAAAAAGGACCATGCACTGTTACACAAAAACTGTATTATTATATTGGATTTTGCACTTAATATCAAGGACAGAGAGGTTGGAACTAAATGATCTTTAAGGTTCCTTCCAACACAAACCATTCGATGATTCTGCTCATAAACCAAGAAGGACTTCACCTTTTAAACAATCATTGCATTAATAAAACCTGTACTAGCATAACTCATCTCCAGGCAGGCAGACACACACTTTATGGAAAAATCTCATTTAGGTTGCCTTTTCTCTTACTTCTGAAATATAGATACATATGTGTGTGTCATAATAAAGTGTGTGTATATATATATATACACACACATTCCAGAATAAAGAAAAAACTATATATCCTTCCCTCCCCTGAATCAAAGCTTTACTCATTGGAACAGGAAACAGCCAGAGAGGGCTGTGCCACTAGGTAGAAGTATTTTGCCTTCTAAACAGAAAGCAAAGCCATGTGAAATTTTGAAGAGTATCCATTCTGAGGATCCTAAGAGCACAACTATGGTGCTCTATATTTGTCCAAGCTGGAATAGAAGACCAGAAGAAAGACAGGACAGACATCATATAGATTTAGAAATAATTACAATTTCAGAAGTGCAAAGGTACATGGGAGATTCTGAAAACAGTCTGAAAAAGAAATGTTCCCCCATCTGTGATTCCCAGCACATTTAGCTTAGCTTCATAGAGCTACCTGTTGTGAAGACACACCAGAAATAAAATGTTCTACTAGGGGTCCTATATATCCAGAGAATGGTACAGCCATCCTAAACAAAACTCATAGCAAAGTGGATGCTTTTAGCCATCAGGAGCAGCACAGATTTTCCCCTTCTCTTTCACGCTTCAATTACTACCTCTGTCCCTTTCCATGGCATAGTCATTTATGACCTGAACATAGGGCATGTTTGTATTTGAAAGGTTCTTGTGCTAAAGGCTCACAAGAAAAATGTTTTGTATTATGTCTTAAAGTTTCAAATGACTTCTTCAATCACCAAATTAATACCACTGATTCACCTTTTAAAAACATATACCGTTATTTTCAAATCTCAAGTGAATTAGTAAAACCAAAGGCTCTCTTATTTCACAAAGCTAATTTTACTATATAAATCCTTGTTCCCATGGGTATATGAGTGAAATACATTAAGTGGCCATTCCACTTGGCATTTCTACCTTCACCTTGACTATTAAAGCACAGAACAGAAAGAGCAAAGATAGCATGTTACTTGAGAAGAATCTTTTTATGAGGCTTTTGGTTCAATGAAGGATTTCCTTCATGCATTCTATTTCTAAAAATCCACAAAAGGGGGCTGAAGAGCCAGTCAATTTTATTTCTTTCAGGTGTCAGCTAAAATGAGGGGCAAGATTTGCTTTCAGCTTTGCACAGCTTAGCTTGCAGGTCCAGCCCCAAGAGAGGCTTGGCTATTACTCAAATTCACCCATCAGCAATGAGGTGCCCAACTACCCCTCAATGTGTCAATGAAATACAAGACACGCATTATGCAGTCACACTGGCAAACACCAGGAGAAGGACGTGTGTATGAATAAATACAGCACATCACGATTCTCTCTTCTGGTGAGCTACAAATTCTCGTGCAACAAGTTACACCACCTGACTGTCAAAATGCAGTCTGTCTTCAGCCAGTCAGGTGGTAAATTAATGCTTTGACACCACATACCATACAGATTTCTGCAAGGTGTACAAGGGTTATGTCTGAAGAGTCACAGAGCAATGTGAGTAATGTGAACACCATGCTCAGGAACAATAGTTACATGAAATACAGACTGCAGCATAAAAGTATTCGGGGGTTTTTTTGTAAAACACAGTACTTAGATTTGTGGAATAAGAGTATCCAAACACTTCTCAAAGGACATGAAAATTCCCTATGATTGTGATTCTCAAGCACACACAGTAAGAATTAAATACTATTAAATGCTCCTAATTACCACAGTGCATAGCAAATTAAATAAAAATAGGAGCTACTTCGTACTAGGTGCAACAAATACAAAGCCAGTTCCTGAGATAATTACCTGAACTACTTGTTAGACAGCAAGCATTAGGCAATTAATATTGAAACTGTGCTGTCTCTGCCAGAAGCAAAGATGCCATATAGTTAAGGATGTAAAAGTGCATCTTCTATTGTGCAATCCCTGTTTGGATTGCTTGTTTCTATCTGATCTGCACAAATTCTATAAAGTCATTTAATTATGCAGTACATAAATCTCCATGTTTCAGTTGGCCTAATGTCTTGCAGTCAGAACCCAGGAATTCATCGTCTCCCTAGTAACACACACCTGATCCTGCAAAGACTCAGGCACAGCAACACAGGCAGGCAAAAGCAATTTCTGGAAGCAACTTTAAAAATACCTCACCTACTAGCAGAGGAAATCTGCTCCCAATGACTGAATTCACAGCCTCAGGCTTCTAAGCCCCCTCCAATCCAACCATGTTCAGAAGTGCTTTTTACCAATCTTGAGCCAAATACCACAGGCATCCTTGCCTGGCAATGTAAAAACCAACCTATGCAATGACACCAGGAGCAGTGTTAGCAAGGAGGTTACCCAGGGCTAACTCAGGGTATCCCTGAGAGCTGCCTCAGCACACTGACCCGGTGGGCCTCAAGCAGCAGTGCCCGAAAGGACCATGCTGCAGGACAGTGATATCCTCTGCCTTGGCTCTTAAGCATCATCGCAGCTCCAACTCACAGCCCCATTTCCACACCAGAAGCAGTCATTTACTTCGCTTCCCATACGAGGATGACTCCCGGATACATGCCAATAAATACTGCTGCTAACATTCAGACAGAACATTTGAGTCTTAAATGCCTCCAGACTTCATCCAACATTAACTGAGAACAGGGAGGGAGAGAGGCAACTCAGCCCAGGGCCACCATGAGCTCAAATGCCATACAACTCATTGTGCCACCTGAAGATTAATCCCTCCAAAGCTAATGCCCCCCCAAGGAAAGATGCATCAGGACTGCAACACATCCAACGGCCCTCAGAAGATATAAGGTTTGAAAAAGAACAGGAACAAAAAACACAGAAAAAATTCAGATGATTTCTGCTTTGTTGTTGGGAAGTCTCGCACTGGACTGGCACAGGCTCCTTGTAAACAAACTCCCTAGCAAAACAGATGTTGTTTAGGGTTTTTTTAAATATGGAAATATCTCACTTTTAATCAGTTACAACACATCTTCTAATCAAACCCTGTCCTAATACTCAATAATTGAGCTTTTTTTTTCAAGAAACAAGAGAGATTCTTTCATCATCCAGCCAATTAACAGAGCTGTGGCTTTTTCTTAGAAAGACAAAAAAAAATTAATTTCCTTCCCAACAACTGGCATGCAGTTTTTCAGCAAAACTCTCGCAATTCAAATCTATTATTCCAACTGAAGTGTGTGTGAATTTCCAAAAAGGGTCCAGCAGAGTCCCTGTGAAAGGCAAAATATTGATTATGACCACCATTTACAGTGTGAAAAAATAGCTGTCAGAAGAACACTTAATGAATTAGTTCTGCAAACACAAGAAACATACTATTTACAAATTCCAATACTCTGAGTATTTACAACCTCCTAAAATCATCCCAAGGGCCAAATTATTTTATAAGATTAATTAGTGAAAAATCCCAGTGAACCGATTTTTATACGTATGCAAGAGTTCTGAAACACATTTTCTTCCTTCTACCATAAGTAGCAGCTGACCTATTTATCTTTCAGGCTTTTTACTACATACTGGGACTGTTTACATACAAACTCTGACAGAATGGGAAAATTAATTTATAAGATATTTTAAAAAATTAAAATTCAGAAAAGACTATGTACTTTAACAGTTTAAGATAAGCATTAGAAAACAACATTTAAAAATAACTATATAAAACTTCCACGTTTTGAGCTTATCCTCATAAACACTGTTGGCTAATTCCATTTAACTAGAGAAAGACAGGTTACAGTTTGGGAGAATAACAGATTACCCTACACTTAAAAAAAAGTCACCCTTTAAACTTTCAAATATTTCATCTCTACAAAGACTTCCCCCTACCTGTTGCCATCTCACACACAGGCCCCTATGTAAAGCACAACTGCCTGCAAACAAGACGCACAAAAATCACACCCATCTGTCAGGCCAAGTGATAAGTGATATCCCAAGTGATAACTCAGGGATCTGGGGTTACCTTTATTTTTTTCAGTTGTTATGGTTAACAACTGTCTAAATATTGCTAGATCTTGCTAGTATATATGAATATATATCTAAAAATTATGCAGTAACTTTAAGGAAATGCCACCTACCTTCATGGTACAGGGCCCAGCAGAGTATTTTGCTTAACTGAGGTGCAGCAGTACAACCATTAGACTCTTTCACCAGTGATGATTTCTGCTGGGCAGAAAGGATTTGCCCTCAGTGATGATTTCTGCTGGTGAAGTTAAGCAAAATACTCTGCTGGGCCCTGTACCATGAAGGTAGGTGGCATTTCCTTAAAGTTACTGCATAATTTTTAGATATATATTCATATATACTAGCAAGATCTAGCAATATTTAGACAGTTGTTAACCATAACAACTGAAAAAAATAAAGGTAACCCCAGATCCCTGAGTTTTCAGGCACCTGTTGTGACAGAGCTGCAATTCCCTCCACTCAATGCTTCAGCACTCCTTTCCACCACCCTTTCTTGGAGAAGACATTTAAACAAACAAGCTGAATGAAATATCATCAGTTAAATACACACACCTGCCCCCAAACAGATGAAGTCAGATTAATTATAGCCACCTTACCCAACAGTTTGCTATTGCCAAAAGCCATAACTTGACAGACAACTTATTTCCTCCCCACCCCATCTCTTTGGGTTATCTTTGCACCAGTCCCAGCTGACCTACACAGAGTGAAGTCAGACACAGACTAATATCATGAGAAAGATGAGATAGGGGAGCAGTAGTCATGGCAGGGTTTCCTAACTCCCTCATCATGGAGTTTGACACACATAGGAAATAGATTAATGCTGGTTCCCAGGTATCACCTAACAAGTAAACCTGTCAGACTCCAAAAAGGCACATAACACACAGGAAAAGGGAACCAACATATGAAATGCTTACACATGCAGGGTGCAAAAAAAAATTACCAACAAGCAATGGTTTTCAAAGCAGAAAGGTAAAACTGTACAAGCCCAACTTTCAGACTTGGGTTTTTTTTTTAAAGTCATCCTTAAAAAGAGAAAATTTGAGTTATTTTCAGGGGTCATAAACACAATGTTATCCACACTCTGAGTCTCAGGCTTCTGTTCTGATAGGAGCTTCAGGTGACTAGCTTGGAGTTTAATAAAAAGAGACATGCATTTTAAAGAAGAATAAATAATGACTTTTCATTTCAAAACATGGCAAAAGATTACTAGACCAAGTAAAAAGAAGCAACATTTTCCAAATGGGTGCCAAGAAAGTTTTTTTACCAGTGAAGAGGAAGGCTGAAATACTAAAATTATATCAATACTAACCATATTGCTCATGATAATCCAATCTTTCCCTGTTAACATGTAACAAATATTTCTTTTTTTTTTGAAAGCCCATCTGGCAGACTTTGGTAGACATGAATTTTGGCCTATTAAACAACTCAAGTTTACAAGGAAGCACATCTCTCAGCATACACAATTCCATTTAAAATCTGATGATTTCTCATCATTACACAAGAATTGTTAAACCATCTGTTACATCTCATTGCTTTTGTTCCCTGGCCATATAGCATTGACCATCACTGCCCAAACTGCTGTTTTATGGTCTTTTATCAAGCAGCTAAAACACAGTTCTTTTCTGCTACCCTTTTATCAAATATATTGGTTATGCTGAACTTCATGAAAGGGGAAAAGTACAAATATTCCAAAACAGATTTTACTGTTGAGTTGCTAAGACCACGAATAATTCTCATATGATATTGTATTTTCTGACCTTTGTCTTACTTCTGCCTAACCTGGACTTGCCCATCCAAAAATAACTGCAATTCATTTGTTGCAAGTGTGATACACAATCCCTTTGGTATGCAAGCATCAGTCAGACTTAAGCAATATTGAATATGTTAGTTGACAAAACTCAGCACTCTATCTCTGTTGGCTAACTAAACCAAGCTTATATGAATTTTTCCTTTGTTTGCTTCCCAGAACATGAAAAAAAAACATGGAGTAAGAAAACCAAGAACTACAATGGAAACGAACAGGCTGCTAAAATATTTTAATTTCACATAATTTATACCTGTTACAGTTTAAACACTACCAAGTGTCAGGAAAAAGGCAAAAAGCTACTCCAATGAAACTAAGTGGCTAAATTCCAACTGTCTCTTGGCCACCAGTCTCTGACCTCTGGCACTAACTGTGCAGCAACTGAAAACATAAGTTGGTAATTGACGGTGGCCTCTGTATTAAACAATTCCAACATAATCAGCCAGATCTTTCTTCAAGAATTAACAGACCTTTTGTTTTCTGTAATTATTGTACATATTGTCCTGCCACTAAACAAGATTTTCTTACTATAGCAAGCAATATACTTTCACAGCAAAGCCATTTCTGCATTTCAATTCCAGCAGGAATAGACTGTGCCCATCACAATGAATGTATTAATCATTTCAAGAGAAATTAGTCCTATGTCCTACTGCAGCACAGAATAAATTTTAAATGCACCAAAAGGTAAATCTACTCTTGAATTCCACTGCCAACTGAAAGAAATACACCCTCCTCACCCTTTACCCAGGCAGGCAATAACACAGAAGAAAAAGTAGGTCTTGGCATTCCATTACTAATATAATGGACAGGTTTTAAGGAAGGTTTGAAGTTCATTAAAGAGAAAAAATAACCCTGTTGTTGCTGTTGCCCTTTTGTCACAACCTGAAAGGCAGACATTCCAAACAAAGCTTGCTTTACAACAGTCCAAGCCATACCTTTACAGTCTTGTTTACCTCTGCTTTTCTCATACTCTCCTTTTTGTTGAAATTTCCATTTAATTTTTTGCAGTTATTTGAAAAATCTTGTTTCATCATTTTTTTCCCCTTGGTAAGGGAAATGTTCACATTCTCAGTATTGTGCACATTACATGTATTGCAACTTACATATTCCAAGTAAGCACGAAGGTGTCTTTAATACTATAAATGCCTTCAAAAATATCTCCTTATAGATAAAATATGGAGTCTTTGGGGAAAAAAACCATAATGGTATCAGTTCCAGCTAAATGTTGTCCCTTTAATGCTAAATTATTTTTTAACAATTAAGTGCTCTGAAGAAAGAGTAAAACAAATGCCAATGAAGCATTTTCATAGACATCAGGCTAACCCTCTAATTTAGATTTTTCTTAACTAAATCACATCACCAAAATACAATCTGTAACTGCCTACTGGCCTCTACTTCACCTGAAATTCATTTTTAGATGACAGGATTTCAACCTTTACCCAAACACCCTTTGAGAAAGTCTGTGAACCTGTGTCACTGTGCAGCTGAACATGTTATAACCAAACTGAAATGCATTTCACTCAGACAATCCTAACGTGCTAAGGAAGAAGCTGAAGGGATTGGTTTTGGGGGGCTTTCTTTTTTCCAACAGATTCATATACTTGTTGCTTCATTTCTTCAGTATATATCAGTATGTACTAATAACACCTCTGAGGAGTAAAGCCTTGTTTTTCTCACAAGTTTCCAACACAATTGTGTTCCCATAGAAGTGATGGTTCTCCATAACTATTTTTCATTATATTCCAGCATTAGTATTGATAAAAACTGCAAGCATCAGACTTCAGGCTTTTTAGCCACCTACATTCAGCTGATGAACTACAAGTTTCTCTGACAACTTTTGCCAAGATAAGGACTCCATGGTCAGAGAACTTTGGCAGAGAAGTTCCTAACTTCCCCCACAGGCTTATGCTTCCAGCATGTTATCCGCACCTACTGAATTCCCCCTGCTTTTTTGTTTGTTTTTTTAATACAAACAGTTAGAAACCAGAGTTCTGGAAGAATTTCACCTACTGCCCTTATTTGGGACAGCACATTTAAATCAACTGCACTACCCTGTAGGATGCCCTGGATAGTGGACCAGTCATTTCCAGGACTGTTGCTTTCCTCTGGCCACCTCCTGGAGCCCAGTGTCCTTGGTCCTACCAAGCAAGTCTTTCCACCACACCTCCAACAAACTGCCATCCAAATTCCACATCTGTCATCCACAGCTGCCAAAACACTTCCTCAGATTAACCACTCAGAAATTACTTTTCTGTTGCAAAAAGAGCTGGGTGCATGTTAAATGCAAAAGCAATTAAAAGAACCTGCAGCCAAGAGGTTACTGGGATGATATGTAGGTCAAAAAAAAAAAACGGGAGGAAGGAGGATGTGTAGACGTCTACAGTTAAAAACACCTCAGTTTTAGACTCAGAAGAGCAGAGTATTGCTCTACAGTGTTATGAACTTAGGTAAACCAACACTGAAAACCTGCAATTTCACCACTTACTGGTGTCTTTAAAAAAAGGAAGGGAGGGAGGAGTAAAAAAGCTGTAATTTTTCATGGATTGAGATGACAGACACTGACTGCAAACTTGGTAAAAACAAAATATAGAAAAAACAGGGGATTTTTTTACCAATATAACTAGCCCAAACTACCTACCTTAGACTTCTTCCTCCTGTTTTAAAAAGAGACCCGTTTCTCTAATGTTTTGTTATTGATCTGGAAGAGGTAATGACTAAGGGGAGATGTAAAGACAGCATATGAAAAAGGTTGGCAATGTAGTTCTTGAAGCACTGTAAAAACTTAAGGCTGTGTTCTTTCTCCTCCTACCCTCAATTATTCTGTGTGATATAATCATGTTGCATACAGTTATTAATCAAAAGTTTCTCAAAGCTTTTCACAAACATCTAGTTAGACCTAATAAAAGAAACAGTAATTTCCATCTTTCCAAGCAAGACTTACAGACAGGGACCTGATCTAAGACAATGCCATGTCTCAACCAGAACCTGTGCATCTACACTGTCATCACTGCTGTCCAGGCCAGGACCCACCTGGGTGTCCTTTTTGGTCTGCCTCTGACAGCTCTCAAAACACTTACTGTATACATTGAAACACACACTTTAAAACTATTTACCAGACCAATCTAACTGCAGAAAG
Organism: Zonotrichia albicollis; assembly: GCF_047830755.1. NCBI lineage: Eukaryota > Metazoa > Chordata > Aves > Passeriformes > Passerellidae > Zonotrichia > Zonotrichia albicollis. Next base: position 28,192,759 of record NC_133824.1, on the reverse strand, counting down.
ACTGTTGTTCAAATGAGCTGGAGGGTTTCCTTTGTATTACAAGCAAAGCATATTACACAAAGCATTCTAATTACATTTAACAACAGTGCTGCTAAAACAAGCTCTTCACCCCAGGAACAAACATTAAGCTGTGCAGAAACTAAACATGCCACAAAGCACAGGAGTTTCATTTGAAGAGAAAATTAAGATTTCAGCCCTTCCTTTCCTTAAAAGCACACACAGTGAAAATATACCTGTATAACAAACAAAAACACAAACTCCATTTCAGCAATAGTCTGACTAATATTTGAGACCTTTAAATGTCACTTCTGACAATTGTATGAACTATTCTAATCAATTAACACTACATAAAATTAGATAACTAGCAACATCAAATCCATCTCCTGGCATGGGAAACCAGTAGGAGACAAAAGACATATTTTGAAAACAAGGCACTTTGCTTTCTTCCTTAGACATGCTGTTGTCAGATCTGCATATAACAAAGTGACCTTGGTTGCCACCTTGGGTGCTAAAGAGCAGGCTTTGGAAACAGAACCTGGTTAGGGCTGAAAAGGAGAAATGAAAACAACTAACCAAACCTCACTGTGCAAATCCAAGTCCCAGACAAACTTCTTTGTACACAGCCAGTGTAGCTGGGGATACTAAGATCCCAAAGCACTTGCTTTCAGGCAAGGATTTGCCCTCAGTAAGCTCAGTCTCACTTGTAAGGGCAGGCTGGGACAAGAGCCAAAGCAGCCTCAGACAGCACTCACACAATCCCTGCAGCTGATATGGGGAATATGGGAGGGGGAACTGTTGGGTGGCAGGATAAGCACAGGCCCTTGTTCAAATGTGCCTTTGGTCTGCCTCAATGCAATGTTTTATGACAATTTGGGAAGTCATGCTGCCTTGGAATGAACCAACAGGTGTAGACATCTCTCTCACCTATAAAATGAAGAATTGTAGGGTAATGCTAATGAAAGTATCCAACCAACACTTTGAACCACTCACCATCCTTCCACCTTCATAAAGCTTGCTGAAGACAGGTAGAAAGTAGTCTCTAATAAGGCTTTTTATAGACAAACTCCCCTTTTCACTGTTCTATCATGTTTTATAATTTTAAAAAAAAATCCACAAGCCCAAAAGTGATTTACCAGATATTAAACATGAAATTAAGAGGCAATGCTGTTTTCTTTACGCTGAGCTGACAAAGAAGGTGAACAAACAAGTAAAATTTTAAAAACACAATAAAATTCAAACATTCTTTACACTGTATTCCAAGCTATTACTAAATAGTAGCTGAAGATGCAAGGAATACCTTTTATAATAATCAAAACGCAGTCACAACAGAAGCCATAAGAAACTCAAGGAAATAGGAAATCTTCATGGACATCTCAGAGCAAGCCTAAGCATCCAATCCTTATGTCACTCCTCACTGCTCCTCATCTACTCAGGGCAGAGTCTCACAGCACCTGTCGAAAATGCAAACACTCAATTACCAGTTAGGCACCACACAAAGGCAAACCTCCTGCCTCCGGTTCCAGAACAGGCAGTACCTTTGAGAGCAAGCAGTCTGTTAGGAATAATTTGGGGGGGAAGCTCCTGGCCTCCTTCCACACCAACACAGAGGCCAGATAACTCTGGATATAGCCCCTCTGTCCCACACCACCCAAAAGTCACTTTAGAGTCTTTAGCCCCACGACAAAAGAAAGCTCTGGATCTTTCAAAACTCAGAGACAAAACTGAATTCCTAATGCAAAACTGCATTCAACATCAATGACTGAGCACATTTCATTGCCTTTATTTTTAAAACTGGAGAAGAATAAATTATTTTCAATAATCCAGTTCTGAGTATCTGCATCAT